>NC_069508.1:115103802-115403802 GCF_027579735.1 Bombina bombina | reverse complement strand
GTATTGGTATCCCACAAGTAAGGATGAATCCGTGGACTGAATACACCAAGTAAGAGAAAACAGAATTTATGCTTACCTGATAAATTACTTTCTCTTACGGTGTATTCAGTCCACGGCCCGCCCTGACATTTAAGTCAGGTTCAAATTTAATTTTTAATAACTACAGTCACCACTGCACCCTATGGTTCTCCTTTTTCTCCTAACCGTCGGTCGAATGACTGGGGGGGGCGGAGCCTGAGGGGAGCTATATGGACAGCTTTGCTGTGTGCTCTCTTTGCCACTTCCTGTAGGGATTGAGAATATCCCACAAGTAAGGATGAATCCGTGGACTGAATACACCGTAAGAGAAAGTAATTTATCAGGTAAGCATAAATTCTGTTTTGTTCTCATTTTATTTTTTGCCTTCCTGTTTTTTTTGTAACACCTGAGACCTCATATCTTTGAGTCCTTATAACTTTTTTATGCAATTATTTCTAATAATTTTTATACGACAGTGTTATTATGAGTGTAACTTTAATTTTACATGTATTTTTGATGTGTTTTGTGCAACATTTTTGTCTCGCTTAAGCCAAGCTCTAAAGTCGTTCTAACCATGATGCGTGTTAAATTCAATTGCGTTCAATCGAACATGTTTACTTTCAACTTGTAATACGAAGATAATATTGCTAATATTGCTATAATATAATTCACCCCATCATACACAAATCTCTTTGTTGTGGGAGTTGTGCCACGTTTTTGGAGGGGAAAATTCCTTCAAGTCATGTATTCGGTTGTATAGGAGATACATAGATGATCTCTTGTTCATCTGGGTTGGCTTGCGACAACAAGCCATTGATTTTATTTAGTTCTTGAACACCAATGAATTAGGTCTGGCATTCACCTTTGAGTTCCATCAAAATACGATCTACAGTATTCAGAAAACCCATCTCTAGAAACACGCTACTACATGCCAGGAGCTGTCACCCAAAGCATATTCTGACAGCAGTAGCAAAGGGCCAGTTTGTTCACATTAAGCAAAATTGTACCACAGCAGAGAACTATGACAAAGAGAAAGTTAGTCTAACCAAGAGACTTAGAGAAAGGGGATATCCCAGGCATGTAATTAAAAAAGCAACCGAACAATTAGACTTGCTACCGCAAAAAAACACTACTTTGTGAAGGATTAAACCGTGTAAACAATAAAATAAAGAATGACCACATTTTGACTTTTCTTATGGACTAGAGCACCCAATACCATCAGGTATGTACTATAGTCCGTAACTTCTTTCCGATTTTGCAAGCTGACCCGGCACTGACACCATTTATTAAAGATGGCTGTCGTTTTGCCTTCAGGCGAAACATGACCATTGGCAACCAGGTTTCACCAAGTGAACTGAAAAAGCCAAAAAGTCTAAGCTCTTGGCTTGAAGTCAAAGGAACATACAAATGTAACGGCCGGAGGTGTAAGGCTTGTGACTATTTAGTACAAATTAAGAGGTTCACATCCAACATCACAGGAGCCGACTATGAAATCCTTATGAGGTCTACCTGGCATGGTGTACACTTTGTAAATTGCAATACATGGGCATGACCACTAGAGAGGTCAGAACACGTATTAGGGAACATCTAGGCAATATCAGGAACAAGGTTAATTGTTCAGCTCTAACCACTCACTTTATTACAGATCATGAGCAAAATGTATCCTCCTGTGCATGGTGTGCAATAGAACAGGTGTTCAATCCGTCTAGAGGAGGAGATAGAGATGCCCTTCTGGCTAAAAAAGAGGTGTTCTGGATACACAAGTTACAGACTTTGATCCCATTAGGGTATAACTCAGTTTTGTTATGAGCTGCTTATTCTATTTTCTTTATTTTATATGTTTAACCAAACTTTTCCTCTTCTTTTACTGAACTCTTCTCTGGAACTGCAGATATTTTAGTTCTGTATTTTCCAGCAATTCATTTATAACCTAATAAGCTACGTATCTGCATTTGTCTAACAACTTGCTTCTAACCTAATAAGTTACACAAGAAAAGGAAAGTGTGGAGTGATATGTAGATAGGACTCAACTAGCTTCCCCAAATCTGATATGCTCCCAATATCAGATGTATAGAAATGTGCAAGTAGTGATGGGTGTGGGGAGCGCTCTAAAAGAGCTGTGAGTATAAACTATGATTTGAAGTGTGTATACACTGTGATAGAATGTGTATGGATTTACCAAATATAATTTCTTTGAATAAATATAATTACTTTGAATCATAAATTTTTGTGTGGTTCTGGTGTTATGTAGTGTCTCTCCAAAAAGTGTGAACAAATAAACAAACAAAAACAAAACGTTGATTCTTAAAATTCTTCAAGGACAATTTTATAAAATCCTTCTATTTATTCAAAATGTGTATGCTCGGTGTATTATCACTGTACCTTTAAATAAATTGATGTGCCTCTAAATAAATTGATACACAAATTGTGCTTCAAAATGGATAGACAAACAAATCGTTATGAATTTGAAACGTGATGAATTTAAAACGTGATGAGTTTAAACAAATCGTGATGAAAAAAATGACTTAACTTCTAGATGAATAAACAAACAAATCGTGATAAATTTAAAAAACTTTACTAAGATAAAAAACAGTATAAGATCGTTTCAATCGTATTTTATGGTTATACCATACAATGAATCTGTTTAGAGCATGTGGGGGTACATCTTTATCGTAAAACAATGCTTAAAAGTTCGGATTTTTAATCCTTATGGTGGAAGTTCGGATTTGTAATCCTTATGGTTTTCTTAAGTTGTGGCCACAACCAATTTTAAAACAGTTAAAATCCAAATGTAGTACTGTGCTGTTGTTAATTTTGCAGTTTATTCTCCCCCTAACCGGACCTCTGATATTCCTTACCTCCGTGTTTTCTTTGTATTACCTTGGGTTCTGGGAAGAGTGCTTTTTGTAAGTAGGTCGAGTTCTCCAAGCGGCTTTGCCGCTGTTTGAATTTCCTCCGCAACTACTTCCTACCCTGATGTGCGTGTGACGTTGACGTTGTACACGGAGGACCAATCAGGCAACCGGATCGTGGGGGGAGTGTTTCTCGTACTGGAGCCAATCTTTCCACACTCGATGTCAGGTTTTCTACGCGTTTCAGCGCCGTAACTTGCGCCTTTATCAAGACTGTTTTGTTTTTGTTTGTTTATTTGTTCACACTTTTTGGAGAGACACTACATAACACCAGAACCACACAAAAATTTATGATTCAAAGTAATTATATTTATTCAAAGAAATTATATTTGGTAAATCCATACACATTCTATCACAGTGTATACACACTTCAAATCATAGTTTATACTCACAGCTCTTTTAGAGCGCTCCCCACACCCATCACTACTAATAAGTTACACAAACATGTAAATTATGTTTTGGCTTTTTCTCACAGATTGTTTTCTAAATGTCTTAAAATCAAGGCCTCTTTGTCTAGTATTAATTTTTGAACCCAATTAGTATCTGGCCAAATTCCAAGAAAGCATATCTTACTAATTCTAACATAGAGAACCTTTTTTTTTCTAGTAACCACTAATCACGTGAGATTTATTGGCCAATCATTATCAGCCAATTAGCTCTCTGCTTTGTAAGGAACTGTAATAGTATAAAAATGCATGTATATGAAAATGTGTTAGTCTTGCGTTGCTGTGTTTTGTGCTGGGACACTGTTGCAACAGTGTAATAAAGATTACCTCTCCTGAGGTGAGCCCTTGTTTGATAAATATCTGGACCTCTTTATTACTGCACCTGAGACGAGCTCACTCATGACAGTAACTTGGTGACTCTGGTGGGACGTGCTTCAGGTCGACCTTCCGTGCCTCCCTGGCTGGGAACCAACATCTGTGCGCACCCATCTGATTTAGGTCTATAGCTTACCTGTGGGAGGTTTAGTCTTGTTGGCCAGGGAGTCCCGGGGGCGATAAGGGAGTATGTCCTGAGGAACAGACCACAAACAACGGACACAATCTACCCCTTGGACCGGTCTGTGAGTGTCTTCTTGTCTTTTGTGTTCATGTGTGTGTAATATATGTTGTGGGTCTTTTACCCTGTTTTTGTTTTATATACTGGATCACTATTAAATTCAGTGGGACATCTGTCTGGCAGTTAAACACCATTAGGGTGCCATCCCACTATAAAATAAAGTTTCAGGTGATAGGGATTTTTACAGAGCCAGAAATAGTGATCCAAGACATATTGTGACTTGAGACTATAGTGCTAATCTCTCCCGCTAAGCAGGGACGTTGAGGTAGTGTCCGTCCGGTAACTGCAGGGACTTGATTGACTATACAGGGAGTGCAGAATTATTAGGCAAGTTGTATTTTTGAGGATTAATTTTATTATTGAACAACAACCATGTTCTCAATAAACCCAAAAAACTCATTAATATCAAAGCTGAATATTTTTGGAAGTAGTTTTTAGTTTGTTTTTAGTTTTAGCTATTTTAGGGGGATATCTGTGTGTGCAGGTGACTATTACTGTGCATAATTATTAGGCAACTTAACAAAAAACAAATATATACCCATTTCAATTATTTATTTTTACCAGTGAAACCAATATAACATCTCAACATTCACAAATATACATTTCTGACATTCAAAAACAAAACAAAAACAAATCAGTGACCAATATAGCCACCTTTCTTTGCAAGGACACTCAAAAGCCTGCCATCCATGGATTCTGTCAGTGTTTTGATCTGTTCACCATCAACATTGCGTGCAGCAGCAACAACAGCCTCCCAGACACTGTTCAGAGAGGTGTACTGTTTTCCCTCCTTGTAAATCTCACATTTGATGATGGACCACAGGTTCTCAATGGGGTTCAGATCAGGTGAACAAGGAGGCCATGTCATTAGATTTTCTTCTTTTATACCCTTTCTTGCCAGCCACGCTGTGGAGTACTTGGACACGTGTGATGGAGCATTGTCCTGCATGAAAATCATGTTTTTCTTGAAGGATGCAGACTTCTTCCTGTACCACTGCTTGAAAAAGGTGTCTTCCAGAAACTGGCAGTAGGACTGGGAGTTGAGCTTGACTCCATCCTCAACCCGAAAAGGCCCCACAAGCTCATCTTTGATCATACCAGCCCAAACCAGTACTCCACCTCCACCTTGCTGGCGTCTGAGTCGGACTGGAGCTCTCTGCCCTTTACCAATCCAGCCACGGGCCCATCCATCTGGCCCATCAAGACTCACTCTCATTTCATCAGTCCATAAAACCTTAGAAAAATCAGTCTTGAGATATTTCTTGGCCCAGTCTTGACGTTTCAGCTTGTGTGTCTTGTTCAGTGGTGGTCGTCTTTCAGCCTTTCTTACCTTGGCCATGTCTCTGAGTATTGCACACCTTGTGCTTTTGGGCACTCCAGTGATGTTGCAGCTCTGAAATATGGCCAAACTGGTGGCAAGTGGCATCTTGACTTTTCTCAGTTCATGGGCAGTTATTTTGCGCCTTGGTTTTTCCACACGCTTCTTGCGACCCTGTTGACTATTTTGAATGAAACGCTTGATTGTTCGATGATCACGCTTCAGAAGCTTTGCAATTTTAAGAGTGCTGCATCCCTCTGCAAGATATCTCACTATTTTTGACTTTTCTGAGCCTGTCAAGTCCTTCTTTTGACCCATTTTGCCAAAGGAAAGGAAGTTGCCTAATAATTATGCACACCTGATATAGGGTGTTGATGTCATTAGACCACACCCCTTCTCATTACAGAGATGCACATCACCTAATATGCTTATTTGGTAGTAGGCTTTCGAGCCTATACAGCTTGGAGTAAGACAACATGCATAAAGAGGATGATGTGGTCAAAATACTCATTTGCCTAATAATTCTGCACTCACTGTAGTGCTAATCTCTCCCACTAGGCAGGGACGTTGAGGAAGTGTCCGTCCGGTAACTGCAGGGACTTGATTAGGGATTAAAGTGAGATGTGGATTTTGAGGAGTTAAAGTGCCCCTGTTTTTGGTCGAATTTTTGTAGACTGGGCACTTTGTCATTAAAATTTACATTTACTTTAAGGAACAGGGATAAAATAATGGGATCCCGGCTGTCTAAAGTAGACAAAGACTCTCCCGTTGTTAAAGTATATGCAAATTAGTGATCCTGAATTAAGGTGGCCGAGATTTGGGTCCTTTGAGCTCTCTAAATTAATTGCCCTCTGCAATCTTCTGGTTGATATATGCCCTCCGCAATCTTCTGGTTGATATATGCCCTGACCAGATGTACTAGTATTATCTTTTTGAGAATAGTAGGGTTGCGGACGTCAAAACCCAAATGAAAATGTGTTTTCTGTGTCACTAAAAGTTTGATGTATGTTAAAATTGCGTAAGAATAAATGCTGGGAGTGAAATATTAGAGGGATGCGAGTTGATATGATTTTTGTATACAATCGCTGCAAAAGAAAGCTGGCCTTGATGTTTGATGCAGGCTAGAGCTGTGTGTGTGTATCAGGGATTCTTAGCTAAGAAATTTGATGCTGTAATGATTTGCTTGTTATTGCTGTAACTTGGTTTTAAAGTCTAATGTATGTTCTTAAATTTGTGTTCCAATAATAGCATTTTTTTTAGTTTTAAGTGATATTTGTTTTATGCATGGGCTGATTAGAGATTTAATGTGTTTCCACCTGTTTGAGGCATATCAAATATATGAAGTATGAAGTTAGTGAAGTAACTAAGGACTTTGTAAGTGCGATGGTATGTGATTTTTGGTCACGCTCTAGTAAATATGAGAGTTTTTTCTGGTATATGATTAATGGGTTAAGTATGTTGTATTTGCAAGAGTTTGTGGAAAATATAAATTAGGTGAAAAAAAAAAAATCTTGTCTTATTTGCCATTGGAGTTTTGCTTCTTTGCTGTATTATGGACTGTATGTCATTAGATGTATCTAAAGTATTTGGGTCTGTTTCTTTTGCAATAAATATTTAAGTATATGCAGGTTGTGATGCAGTGGGGTGGTGGAGTTTTGATGGTAAATAAGACAATAAGGTTGAATATGTAATATGATAAATGGTCAGCCCTTATGGTAACAGTACACTGTAAAATTGTTTGTTATACTAATGTATTTTCAATGACTTGTTATACAAGCTGCATAGTATAAAATGTAGGAGAAATTGCATTTGCAAGTTTATTTGTATATACGAAGTAGCTGGTTTTGTGTTTTTGAAACAGTTATTGCAATGGGTTGAATTTCAGATAATAAGCATAGCTCGTTGTGTTCCTTATCTTATATTGTCTGTAAAACCAGAGCTCAGTGCTTAGACAGAGCAATGGAAAATTGTCATTTTATTACTTAAAGGGCCAGTTCTCTCATGGGAAAGGGGTTCATGAGCAGCAATAATACTGTATTAACAAGTAAAGGAGATAATACATAAAATGTAGTAGTTTGTAAAATATATATATTTTTTTTACATTTTCTGTCTTCTTTGCAGTTCAGCTAAATGTCACTGGAATGCCCTGATAAAAGGGCAGTGCTACAATGCTCTATTACCCGGTCCCATGGCCAATCAGAGTGCTTTAGTAAATGATATGCTAAAGACAATAAACCTCCAATGTGCACACACAATCCAGCAGCTAACAAAATAAATTAAAATATCACTCCCCACACTTTACATTTAACTGTCTCTGGGAGCATAATAATTGCATAAGGTGACCTGGGTGATTTTCTATATTTTTTACTTTAGTTTGTTTTACAATAGTTTGGTTACATAACCACCTTGCGCAGAGACCTTTCCTTGTGTGTGCATATATATATATATATAAAATATAAAACCTGCCGTTTAGATAGCAGACATTTAGGCAGTGTAAATCAATCCTCTCTGTAATGCAAACTGAACTGATGACAGCTGCCTGCAGTCTTTGTGCTGCAATCTGTCGGCTAGATTTGGAGTTTTGTCGGTAACGACCCGAAAAACTAACGCCGGCTTTTTTCTGGCCGCACCATAAAAATAACTCTGGTATTGAGAGTCCACATAAAGGCTGCGTTAGGCTCCAAAAAAGGAGCGTAGAGCATTTTTAACGCAGCTTCAACTCTCGATACCAGAGTTGCTTACGCAAGCGGCCAGCCTCAAAAACGTGCTCGTGCACGATTCTCCCATAGGAAACAATGGGGCTGTTTGAGCTGAAAAAAAACCTAACACCTGCAAAAAAGCCGCGTTCAGCTCCTAACGCAGCCCCATTGTTTGCTATGCGGAAACACTTCCTACGTCTGCACCTAACACTTTAACATGTACCCCGAGTCTAAACACCCCTAACCTTACACTTATTAACCCCTAATCTGCCGCCCCCGCTATCGCTGACCCCTGCATATTATTATTAACCCCTAATCTGCCGCTCCGTAAACCGCCGCTACTTACATTATCCCTATGTACCCCTAATCTGCTGCCCTAACATCGCCGACCCCTATATTATATTTATTAACCCCTAATCTGCCCCCCACAACGTCGCCTCCACCTGCCTACACTTATTAATCCCTAATCTGCCGACCGGACCTGAGCGCTACTATAATAAAGTTATTAACCCCTAATCCGCCTCACTAACCCTATAATAAATAGTATTAACCCCTAATCTGCCCTCCCTAACATCGCCGACACCTAACTTCAATTATTAACCCCTAATCTGCCGACTGGAGCTCACCGCTATTCTAATAAATGTATTAACCCCTAAAGCTAAGTCTAACCCTAACACTAACACCCCCCTAAGTTAAATATAATTTACATCTAACAAAATTAATTTTCTCTTATTAAATAAATTATTCCTATTTAAAGCTAAATACTTACATGTAAAATAAATCCTAATATAGCTACAATATAAATTATAATTATATTATAGCTATTTTAGGATTAATATTTATTTGACAGGTAACTTTGTATTTATTTTAACCTGGTACAATAGCTATTAAATAGTTAAGAACTATTTAATAGTTACCTAGTTAAAATAATTACAAAATTACCTGTAAAATAAAGCCTAACCTAAATTACAATTAAACCTAACACTATACTATCATTAAATTAATTAAATAAAATACCTACAATTACCTACAATTAAACCTAACACTACACTATCAATAAATAAATTAAATACAATTCCTACAAATGACTACAATGAAATAAACTAACTAAAGTACAAAAAATAAAAAAGAACTAAGTTACAAAAAATAAAAAAAATATTTACAAACATAAGAAAAATATTACAACAATTTTAAACTAATTACACCTACTCTAAGCCCCCTAATAAAACAACAAAGACCCCCAAAATAAAAAATGCCCTACCCTATTCTAAATTACTAAAGTTCAAAGCTCTTTTACCTTACCAGCCCTGAACAGGGCCCTTTGCGGGGCATGCCCCAAGAAGTTCAGCTCTTTTGCCTGTAAAAAAAAAAAACATACAATACCCCCCCCAACATTACAAACCACCACCCACATACCCCTAATCTAACCCAACCCCCCTTAAATAAACCTAACACTAAGCCCCTGAAGATCTTCCTACCTTATCTTCACCCTGCCAAGTTCACCGATCCGTCCTGAAGAGCTCCTCCGATGTCCTGTTCCAAGCCCAAGCGGGGGGCTGAAATAGGTCCATGATCCGGCTGAAGTCTTCATCCAAGCGGGAGCTGAAGAGGTCCATGATCTGGATGAAGTCTTCATCCAAGCGGGAGCTGAAGAGGTCCATGATCCGGATGAAGTCTTCTATCAACGGCATCTTCTTTCTTCCGGATCCATCTTGCAGACCTCCGACGCGGAACATCCTCTTCTCCCGACGCCTACTAGCCGAATGACGGTTCCTTTAAGGGACGTCATCCAAGATGGCGTCCCTCGAATTCCGATTGGCTGATAGGATTCTATCAGCCAATCGGAATTAAGGTAGGAATATTCTGATTGGCTGATGGAATCAGCCAATCAGAATCAAGTTAAATCCGATTGGCTGATCCAATCAGCCAATCAGATTGAGCTCGCATTCTATTGGCTGTTCCGATCAGCCAATAGAATGCGAGCTCAATCTGATTGGCTGATTGGATAAGCCAATCGGATTGAACTTGATTCTGATTGGCTGATTCCATCAGCCAATCAGAATATTCCTACCTTAATTCCGATTGGCTGATAGAATCCTATCAGCCAATCGGAATTCGAGGGACGCCATCTTGGATGACGTCCCTTAAAGGAACCGTCATTCGGCTAGTAGGCGTCGGGAGAAGAGGATGTTCCGCGTCGGAGGTCTGCAAGATGGATCCGGAAGAAAGAAGATTGAAGATGCCGTTGATAGAAGACTTCATCCGGATCATGGACCTCTTCAGCTACCGCTTGGATGAAGACTTCATCCGGATCATGGACCTCTTCAGCTCCCGCTTGGATGAAGACTTCAGCCGGATCATGGACCTCTTCAGCCCCCCGCTTGGGCTTGGATCAGGACATCGGAGGAGCTCTTCAGGATGGATCGGTGAACCTGGCAGGGTGAAGATAAGGTAGGAAGATCTTCAGGGGCTTAGTGTTAGGTTTATTTAAGGGGGGTTTGGGTTAGATTAGGGGTATGTGGGTGGTGGTTTGTAATGTTGGGGGGGGTATTGTATGTTTTTTTTTTTTACAGGCAAAAGAGCTGAACTTCTTGGCGCATGCCCCGCAAAGGGCCCTGTTCAGGGCTGGTAAGGTAAAAGAGCTTTGAACTTTAGTAATTTACAATAGGGTAGGGCATTTTTTATTTTGGGGGTCTTTGTTGTTTTATTAGGGGGCTTAGAGTAGGTGTAATTAGTTTAAAATTGTTGTAATATTTTTCTTATGTTTGTAAATATTTTTTTATTTTTTTGTAACTTAGTTCTTTTTTATTTTTTGTACTTTAGTTAGTTTATTTCATTGTAGTTATTTGTAGGAATTGTATTTAATTTATTTATTGATAGTGTAGTGTTAGGTTTAATTGTAGGTAATTGTAGGTATTTTATTTAATTAATTTAATGATAGTATAGTGTTAGGTTTAATTGTAATTTAGGTTAGGCTTTATTTTACAGGTAATTTTGTAATTATTTTAACTAGGTAACTATTAAATAGTTCTTAACTATTTAATAGCTATTGTACCAGGTTAAAATAAATACAAAGTTACCTGTCAAATAAATATTAATCCTAAAATAGCTATAATATAATTATAATTTATATTGTAGCTATATTAGGATTTATTTTACAGGTAAGTATTTAGCTTTAAATAGGAATAATTTATTTAATAAGAGATAATTAATTTCGTTAGATGTAAATTATATTTAACTTAGGGGGGTGTTAGTGTTAGGGTTAGACTTAGCTTTATGGGTTAATACATTTATTAGAATAGCGGTGAGCTCCAGTCGGCAGATTAGGGGTTAATAAGTGTAGGCAGGTGGAGGCGACATTGAGGGGGGCAGATTAGGGGTTAATAAATATAATATAGGGGTCGGCGGTGTTAGGGGCAGCAGATTAGGGGTACATAAGGATAATGTAGGTGGCGGCGCTTTGCGGTCGGCAGATTAGGGGTTAATAAGTGTAGGTAGGTGGAGACGACGTTGTGGGGGGCAGGTTAGGGGTTAATAAATATAATACAGGGGTCGGCGGTGTTAGGGGCAACAGATTAGGGGTACATAAGGATAACGTAGGTGGCGGTCGGCAGATTAGGGGTTAAAAAAAATTATTCGAGTGTCGGCGATGTGGGGGGACCTCGGTTTAGGGGTACATAGGTAGTTTATGGGTGTTAGTGTACTTTAGAGTACAGTAGTTAAGAGCTTTATAAACCGGCGTTAGCCCAGAAAGCTCTTAACTACTGACTTTTTTCCTGCGGCTGGAATTTTGTCGTTAGATGTCTAACGCTCACTTCAGACACGACTCTAAATACCGGAGTTAGATGTTAGAGATAGAGTATGGAAAAGTCGCGGCTGAAAAGTGAGCGTTAGACCCTATTTTGAGTGACTCCAAATACCGGCGGTAGCCTAAAACCAGCGTTAGGAGCCTCTAACGCTGGTTTTCACGGCTAACGCCAAACTCCAAATCTAGGCCTGTGAGACTAGCAGTGGGGGAAAAAAAAGAGTTACATTTGCTTTCCAGCTGATTGAGGCTTCATGCCGATGTGGATTTGACTTCTAAGTTAAATACATGCAGGTCTGTGTAAAAGTCTGTTCTAATACAGGAGTGGAATTGCATGTTGCAAACATTTTTTTGTTTGTTTTTTTAAGTTGCAAACTGAGAGATATCACTGACCTGAATGTATTCAAGCTCTAAAAAAAACTGCTCACTGCTCAAAACGGAGTCAGGGGGTGGAGCATGTGCTATGCACTGAAGGCAGGGAAACAAAAAAATTTTTTAAAGGGGTACTGGCAAACTAATATAAAATCTGAGATTTCAAAAAAATATTTACAGAGAAAGAAAATGAAGTTTATTGTATGCTCACCACTAGTATATTTAACTATGTCAGCAGTTTCAATTAAAAATATTCTTAATTTGGGTAAACTGTCCCTTTAGCTATCCTGCACCCCTGTGAGTGTAGTTTCTTATGCTGGCTTGTTTACTTAGGCTGATTAATAGCTGAGACTCCAGTATAAAACTTTTACTATAGGTGGGAATACCACAGGCTAAATCAGCTATTTCAAATGCCAAAATAGAGGAAAGGAGCTTGTACAGGGACATCCTTTACACATTTATGTGCCACACGCAGTACACCTCTTACTCAGTCAGACAAATACACAACATTTTTTTAAAACCAACGTCTCACTAGGTATGAGACATTGCTTCTTGTACCTTCTATTATCACTATCATCCACTGTACCTCTCTCAACCCAGCAACTTTGTTACCTCTACCTGATGATGGTACCCCACACCATGACTGTTTATCTGTATCTCTCTTTTCCTCCAAACCAAGGGATGACATCTCTGATGTACCTCTACCTGGCCTGGATTGGACACTGTTCTGTGATGGAAGTTTGAGGATGGTGAACGGTTCTCGTCAGTCCGGCTATGCTGTAGTCATGACATATTCTGTTATAGAGGCTGAGCCCCTCCCATCTCACTACAGTGTCCAAGCGGCTGAGCTACATGCACTCACACTTGCTTGTCAGCTCTCAAAGGACAGGTCAGTAAACATTTACACTGATAGTAAATATGCCTTTGGGATTGTACATGCCACTGGTCAATTATAGAAATTAAGGGGTTTTCTAACTTCTGCTGATACCCAAATTGCCAATGCACCACAAGTTTTTGCACTCCTTGACTCAATCCATTTACCCATTTCCATCTATGTCATGCATTACAAAGCACACACCCACTCACAGGAGCCCATTTCACTTTGTAATAGCTATGCTGATCTAATTGCTCAGCATGCAGCTTCTCTGCCACTTATCCTTCTCTCAGTCACCCACACTCACAAACCTCACCCTCTTGACACTACATTGTCTTCTCTTTACACTTCTCTTCCTGAACAAACTGATTACTTCCTGGACTAGTCTTGGGCTTACCTGTGACTCTTTTGCTATCTGCCCTGCTCTACCTCATGCTATCCTTTCTGCATAACCAAACACACTGAGGTACCACACGATTTGCTGAAACCCTTAACAGACACTGGTTTGCCCCCGGTATCCAGCAAGCATCAAAATTAGTTGTATTGAATTGTGTGACTTGTGCTCAATTCAATCCAAGGGGGGAACCTAAAGGCCCACCAGGCGGACGGCCATGGGCATTTCAACTTTTTGAATGTTTACAAATTGACTTTCCTGACATGCTTCCTTGTAGGGGTTTCAAACATTTACTTGTGGAGGCCTTTCCTACCAGAACTGTGAAAGCCCAGCACCTTCCTGACCCTGCAGTGGGTGATGTACAAGTGTTTATCTTTTGCAACTGCAGACTTTCTCTCCACAGACATGTCTCTCTCTCAGTCTTTGCCATTGGATGTGACTGCACACCCCTTCCAGTTAGGTGACTCCATTTTAGTCAAGACCTATCAAAAGAAGTCACTGCAGCCTCTCTTCAAAGGTCCTTACTGATTTTGCTGACTACTCCAACAACTATTAAAGTTGCCAAGGTCGACTCTTGGATCCACTACTCCAGGTGTAAAAGATACAGCCCAGAAAAAGAAGCAACCTGCAACGGAGCAAAGAAAGAAGAAGCTGGGGCAACCAAGGCCTCTGAAGAAAGGGTAACCAAGAGCCCTGATGAAGAGTGAATAATTCAGACCCTTCCTGGTTTGAAACTCAGACTAACCAGAAATAGTAAAATCCCACTATCTGATTGAGTGAAACTGAAAGATTTGTCTTCCTTACTCTTATTTTCATTGTCTCACTCCTCTGTTATCTTGAGTAACATTCCTCAATATGTCTCCTTTGTTTTGTGTCACACTTTTGACCATGCTCTCTTACTCTATTTCAGAATATGTGTCTCCTGGTCAGTGTGTTTCTTCTAACCCTTTTACTAAATACTCCTGTTCTGGTAACCTTATATCTGTGGCAGTTTTCCCTCACACTGCTAGCTGCCCCCAACAAGTAATTATACTCAAAGTTCGCAATAAAAATCTTAAGGGTTTTGTTATCCAGTCTATTTGCATAGCCCCCACTACTGAATGTGGTTTGAAAATTATGGAGTGGGTAGCTGAGAAACGAAAGTTACCCCTCCTTGCTTGGTGTTCCCATATAACTACCTTTGCCACAACCCCTTTTTACCCCCATTATTCTTTTCCCCATAATGATAATTTACCTAATACCCAATTGTCTTCAGAGAACGGTCTCTTAGGTGAATAGGGACTAAACTGACATGTTGCCCTACTCCAAACTATAGCCCATCACACTGAGGGCAACTGTTATATTTGTGCTCACATTCCTACTCATAAGGGGGGTATTCCTCTCATGGGTATTAATGTTGATCTGTTTACCTTTGATGTGTCTACTTTTATTCCTCCAGGTACACCATTGTTCAACCTATCAGGCAATTTTATCTCCTTGGGAGGCACCTCATATGGTACTATCTGCAGGGAAATTGGCCAAGGTACGGTGCGGTTGGGTGCCTCCCTATGTGAGTATGTAATTTCCAGTAATGGCACTCATTTCCATCTGGTAAATTCCTCTGGAATGATCCCGACTGTGAATCATAATCTCACTGCATTTTTGTTTTGTTTCCTCCAGGGCCCCAATTGTAATTTTGTTTCCCCATCCCTTGTACAATCTTTCCTTAACAGACCACTCCCTGGGTTATATTGGATATGTGGACAGACAGCGGTGTCAGTCCTCCCTGGTAACTATACAGCCATCTGTTTCCTGGGTGTGGTAACCCCAGCCGTCCATGTTGTTCCCATGCTGCCCATGGGCCCAATTTGCAATAAACGTGAATCTGGAAGCTCTCTGCTCCCCCTTGTCCAACAGTATGCTGGAAATTAAACTGGTCGAGCTATCCTCCCGGCCGTTGGTGTCTACCTGAATCATCAGGACATCATCATGTTGTCTGTGATTCTACAGACTTTCATGAATGAGAGCGCAGGAGTTGTTCAGAGTGTGGCCCAAGAGTTGAAGCAACTTGGACAACTAGCATTGAAGAATAGGATGGCCCTTGATTACTTCCTGGCTTCCCAAGGAGGGGAGGGGGGTGTAGTCTTGTGAGCAAAGAATGTTGTAACTATGTTACTGATCAATCACTTAATGTGAGTCACCATCTCACAGTTATAAGGTCCTTTTCCCAGGACAAGATGTGATTGATGACAAATTTGGCCTTGGAGGTATTTTTGACCATCTCTTTGATTGGCTACCTAATTTGGGATGGTTACGCTCCCTTTTTCTGTATGGCATTGTTATTATAAATATGCCTTATCCTGATATGGTGCAGTATACAATGTGTACCTGGTTTAATTTCTACATGCAAGAGTGTATTCTGTGTGTCTCATTCTTCTCCCAAATACTTGTTTCCCTCTATCCATTTTGAATCTCCCCACCATGTTGAGATCTCTCTTGACCGTGATTTCTTCCGAGTTAACCTACTTCTCTCCTGCTCTATATCTCTTCTGACCTCTTGATCTTACAATGTTATTGCCTAACCACCAGCTGTGCCCTAAATTTCCCTGTCGTATCCCTATGCAGAATGCAAACAAACAATGAATAGGAACAGCACTACTGAAAGGTGGGTGCTCATGAAGACCGGTGAACTGCCAATTCACCCCAAGACTGTCCACAATGAAGATGATGTCCACAGCACTCAAAGTACAAAAAATCTTTATTCGAACATTAAATTACAGTGACGTTTTGGGGTTAATACCCCTTAATCATGCATGGGTTAACACACTATGTTACAAACTTTTATACCTTGTATTTTGGTGTCTTATGGACAATTTCTCAGGTCTCATGTATCTCTGTCACCACCTAGTGGTGAAATCCTATATTACAATCTAAATTACAAATACTAATTCTAAATTAAAAACAATATATACATTATTGGGTATAGAATGTACACATGTTTTACCAACAGGGATTTTTTTATATATATATATTCTCTCACACATTGTTAGCTGGTTATTAAATTTCAGATAGAATTATTTATAGCATAAATTCAGGCAATTACAGGTATACAGACATGTCTAATTCTCTATTTAGGCCTTTAGGGACCATGGTTTCTAATTTGTGTATCCACCAAGACTCTTTTTGTCTAAGTAGCCTTTCCCTGTCCTGGCAATTCCTTTGTGCTTTTATATGATCTATGACTTGCCATCTCATTTGACTGATGTTGTGGCCCTTTTCAATAAAATGGCTAGACACTGGTGCTTCAGTGTTTCCACATCGTATATTTGAATGGTGTTGGCTCATTCTGTCTTTTGCCTTACGGGTGGTCTCACCTAAATATATCAGGGAACAAGGACACTTAATACAATATATCACATGTGTAGTGTCACATGTATAGTATCCATTAATTTCATACTGTGTACCATTATGTGGATGATAAAAAAAATATACCTCTGATTATAGAACTGCAGCTCATGCAGTTAAGACAAGGATATAAACCTAATTTTTTCTTGCTGATATATGATTGAGTATTGTTTTTACTAGGGCCTACATCTGATTTCACAAGGTGGTCCCTTAAATTTTTTACTCTCCTATGGGCCATTAAAGGTGGATTTTTACACATTGATATTTTATCATTGTACTGAGAAATAAAAACCATTCTGTTATCCTTATTATTGGAATTTCTTTCTTTTTGTTCTTTTTCTAGGATGTCTACCTTTTTTTCTTCAATTAGTTTTTTTGGGTAACCTCTCTTTAAAAATTTGTTAGACATCTCCTCAATTCTAAGATTACGATTCTGTTCATTGCTGACAATTCTCTTAACTCTTAAGAGCTGACTTTTTGGAAGGGATTCTACTAGTGCCCTTGGATGAAAGCTGTCAAACCTAAGTAGAGCATTTTTGTCGGTGTCCTTAGTATACAAGTCAAACTCTAAGGTGTTCCCTACTTTGCTTATCTTAGTGTCTAGGAAGGTTACACTTTCCTCACTATAAGTAATAGTAAGCTCTAAGCTGTTGACAGCTGAATTTACATCCTTAACAAATTCCTCCAGGGATTCAATGCTGCCCCACCATATGCCAAAGACATCATATATCTCCACCACACTGAGCCATATTGTTTAAATTTGATGTTTTCATAGATGTTCCTTTCTTCCATTTCATTCATAAACAAGTTGCCTATGCAGAATGCACTACGTCCCTAGGATCGTCTAGAACTTTCCTACATTGGGAAACTGGCCACGGACAGACCATGGACCATCATCTACCTTGATGGCCACCCCGGTCGTAGCTTGTATACCCATACCCCACTCCTTTTTCCCTCCCTGATGGTTTCTATTTCTTCATTGTCTTTCTGTATTGTTTTATTTTGCTTTCATATTGCAATACCTTATACTTACACTCTCTATATTTCCTTTACAGGTGCAGAATTCCTTCACCTCCCAAACATGCCATGATACTGCCTGACAACCCACTATTCACCATCAACTCTGCAAGAATGATGGGTATTGTTAATTGTTGTTAATGAATCTGGGAGGGGATGTTTCTGCACTATGTCATGTCACACCGCACATATATATATATATATATATATATATAGGAATGTTTAGGTAGTTGTCTACTCCACCCGACGGCGCTTAGCGTTCGGGAATAGCGGAATAGTCTACTACCTAACAACTTCACCCCTACCTTGTTTTTTCTTAATCTCTTGTAGTCCTGTGA
Organism: Bombina bombina; assembly: GCF_027579735.1. Lineage (NCBI taxonomy): Eukaryota > Metazoa > Chordata > Amphibia > Anura > Bombinatoridae > Bombina > Bombina bombina. Next base: position 115,385,609 of record NC_069508.1, on the reverse strand, counting down.
ACCATCTTGGACGGGAGCACCCATGTACTAATAGCATTGTGATTGTCAAACCGCCATGAGTTGCATTGAGTTTTTGTGATCGCGGCACTTTGACGTTTGTGTCAAAGGGGGGAATGCTATGAGCTGTTTCTAGTTTCTTTATTTTATATGTTTAACCAAACTTTTCCTTTTCTTTTACTGAACTCTTCTCTGAAACTGCAGATATTTTTCTTCTGTATTTTCCAGCAATTGACTTATAACCTAATAAGCTACATATCTGCATTTTTCTAACAACTTGCTTCTAACCTAATAAGTTACACATACATATAACTTTGTTTTGGCTTTTTCTCATAGATTGTTTTCTAAATGTCTTAAAATCAAGGCCTCTTTGTCTAGTATTATTTTTCCAACCCAATTAGTATCTGGCCAAATTCCAAGAAAGCATATCTTACTAATTCTAACATAGAGAACCTTTTTTTTTCTAGTAACCACTAATCACGTGAGATTTATTAGCCAATCATTATCAGCCAATTAGCTCTCTGCTTTGTAAGGAACTGTAATAGTATAAAAATGCATGTATATGAAAATGAGTTAGTCTTGCGTTGCTGTGTTTTGTGCTGGGACTCTGTTGCAACACTGTAATAAAGATTACCTCTCCTGAGGTGAGCCCTTGTTTGATAAATATCTTTTCTGGACCTCTTTATTACTGCACCTGAGACGAGCTCACTCATGACAGTTTGATATCATCAACTACTGTTAATCATTGTCGACCCAACTATTCATTTGTTAGTCTTTAAACACATAGTACCATTATGGTTCATTCACTATATATTTACTATAAATTCATTATCTTCTTAACCGTTTGTCCCTACATATATAAATATGTATATATTTTTAATCCCATTTACTTATTAGCATTAAACCATTCATATGTTCATTAGATGCTTTGTCTGTTTGTGGAAGTCTCAATGGACAACTAAGTACAATATAGAATTGTCCAATTAACAATAATTATTGTAATAAATAGTAGTAGGACTAGAGCATACTTAATCTCTGTTGTGCTATTACATTGCCCCCCTTTTCCCCTTCCCCCCATTTCTTTGTTTTTCCTATAGTCATAATGAGATCACATACATACATACATTGATATATTTATATGCCTATATTGTGAAATATTATGTTGTACCATTAGCATCCCTGGAGTGTTCTTCATTTATGTATGAACTTACATCAGTATCGTCAGTCAGGCAAGAGCCGATAGCTTAAAGGGATACTGAACCCAAATTTTTTCTTTTGTGATTCAGATAGAGCATGCAATTTTAATCAACTTTCTAATTTACTCCTATTATCATTTTTTCTTCGTTTTCTTGCTATCTTTATTTGAAAAAGTTTTTTTTGTTCAGAACTCTGGACAGCACTTTTTTAATGGTTTATTATCCACCAATCAGCCAGAACAACCCAGGTTGTTCACCAGAAATGGGCCGGCATCTGAACTTAGATTCTCGCATTTCAAATAAAGATACCAAGAGAATGAAGAAAATTTGATAATAGGAGTAAATTAGAAAGTTGTTTAAAGTTTTATGCTCTATCGGAATCACGAAAGTAAAAATTTTGGTTCAGTGTCCCTTTAAATATACCTTGATTATACTGATTATATATGCACCCTCTATAATAGAGGTTGTCATGTAAGTGCTTAATGCTAGTAGGTATAAAATGCAGGTGTCTTCCCTAAGGCACCGTCTATGATTACGGCTTACGCCAAAACGCATCAGACGCCCATGGCTGACATCTTTTCATGTGAAACTGTCTTTTTAATACCTCCATATGTTGTATTGCAACACAGCTTTTAAGGATTACAAATAAGTTTAACTTTTCATTATCTTTGCCGGCCATCCTTCTTTCTATGATATGGATTGCTATTGTTGACGAAGGTCAGCTGAGAGATTGCATTGTCCGCTAGCCCACTGGTCTCGGGCTGTGAGCATGGCTGTACACGCAGGATCGAACAATTGTGACGTTATCAACAACTACAGAGTACACTGTCCAGGACTCCCAGCACAAAGAGTCTCAGAAAGGCCCTGGGTAATTGGAAGTGAGGTATGACTTTTACCTTTCCACCTTATGCTGGATACAATCCATGAATGCACATATTTGCCCTAGATATATAGAGCGCTTATACAAGTGCTGTGAAGACCGCTTACATTGGAGCAACTTGGGACTACTTACCAACAGCATTAAGTGCATATTGGCAGATTGCAGACTGTCACTGTACTCACAGACTTAGACGCCCACAACTAATTTGTGGTTATCTTTTCACTGCTTCCATCTATTACACTTTCTTTGATACGCAGCTTCATTTTACATGAAATTTTGTTGTGTTTTGTGCAACTTTTTTGTCTTACTTAAAGGGATACTAAACCCAATTTTTTTCTTTCATGATTCAGATAGAGCATGATATTTTAAGCACCTTTCTAATTTACTCCTATCATCAATTTTTCTTTGTTCTCATGCTATCTTGATTTGAAAAAGCAGTACTATAAGCTTTAGAGCTGGACCATTTTTTGCTCAGCACCTGGGTAGCACTTGCTGATTTGTAGCTAAATGTAGCAAACCAATCAGCAAGCTCTACCAAGGTGCTGATCTAAAAATGGGCTGGCCCTTAACCTTTTATTACTGCTTTTTCAAATCAAGATAACATGAGAACAAAGAAACATTGATAATAGGAGTAAATTAGAAAGTTGCTTAAAATTGCATGCTCTATCTGAATCATGAAAGAAAAAAATGTGGGGTTAGTATCCCTTTAACAGTTAACCCTAACTTTAAAGTCCTGATATCCTGATGTGTGTTAAATTCAATTGCGCTCAATCGAACATGTTTACTTTCAACTTGTAATATGAAGATAATATTGCTCACGCGCAACAGTTAACGTGCCACTCGTTATCAAGCCCAAAGGGTTGGAGATATATACTGTAAATCACTTACCTGGTAAAACAACAGACAGACATCATATGAAGTCCTTTTTATTTTATTAAAATATGTTACTTTGGAAGATGTGAACTGTTATGTAAGTGATAAAGTTGAACAATTTCTGCAGGCTTTCTCCTATGAGAGAAAGATGAATCTGTACCCAAATTTTAAATTAAACATAGAGGGGCCTATCTATCAAGCTCCGTATGGAGCTTGATGCCCTGTGTTTCTGGCGAGTCTTCAGACTCGCCAGAAACAGCAGTTATGAAGCAGCGGTCACAAAGACCGCTGCTCCATAACCTGTCCGCCTGCTCTGAGCAGGCGGATAGACGTCGCCGAAAATCAACCCGATCGAGTACGATCGGGTTGATTGACACCCTTCTGCTGGCGGCCCATTGGCCGCAAGTCTGCAGGGGGCGGCGTTGCACCAGCAGCTCTTGTGAGCTGCTGGTGCAATGCTGAATATGGCGAGCGTATTCAGCGAGGTCTGATGGACCTGATCCGCACTGTCGGATCAGATCCGCCAGACTTTCTTAAATAGGGAACAGACAGAAAAGGAGTTGTTGGAAACAGAGAATTATAGGCCAGCAATTCAGTTAAATATAATTCATATAAGGCACAGTTCAGTAAATATATGTATAAATTGGAGGAGCCTGTGTGTCAGGTACTTGTCAGTCAGGTTGTACCTTTAAGCAGATTCTATATAAGGCTACTCCTCCCCCTTCCACCTGCCAATTAATTTAGTTAGAGTTCTGACCAAGTTACCTGGATACAGCTCTCTTACTCGTGGCTAAAATCTATACTTTCTAATCTATTGGATTACAATTATTGAACACATCTTGTGCCGGACCTGTTGTGCTAAACATCGCCAAGCAAATACCTCATCTAGCTATTTTCACCTATCAACCTCCGGATCAAGCTCTTATTACTTGTTGTGGGTAAATCATCTGATACCTGCCTATCCTTTCAAAGACAGTTTTCTCTGAAGCCTGCTCACCGATAACCGTCTCACTGACCTATTGAACTTTCCTTGCCGATTGTCAGGCTTTCAGCGTTCACTTAACTTTACCGCTCCTGTTTGTTTGCAGCTTCTGTGTACACAGCGTCTTCTCAGCCTGTCAGCGGATTCAGCGTGCTGATAGGTCAGTCCGCTCACACCCTCACAACCGCTGCTGCTGCAGCTACGGAGCACTTCTCCCTACTCAGTTCAACAGGACTGTATTGCTACGCTCATTTGCGACTGCCTCACAACTTCTACAACTGTTTGCTCATTCAAGTTTACTTGCCACAACTCCTGTTAACTATTTAAACAGTACAGTTTATGAATTAAATAGACTTTGCTTCCTGTGAGCTTCTTATATAAGGCATCCACTGACTTTCATTAACATTCTGGCATATATTACTGCCTGCTTCAGCCTTTGGGTTTATCACCCTACTCCTGTAACAAGATAGCAGGAGTCAGCTCAAATTCTCCTTGTACTACTACCTAACATCAGGGTCTGCAGTTGAGATTCACTCTTTAAAGAACTTTTCCTCCTCGCTACCTGACATATTAATTGGCCTGTCATGGATCCAGCAGACCTCCCCAATGTGGTGTATACCCTCACACAGCGTGTGGATCAACTATCACATGCATTCAGAGAGCTTCAATTACAAAATGATAACTTGAGGGCAGCTCTAAGAGATAACACCCCAGAACCTCAGGTCTGCCTACCTGAAAGATTCACGGGCGACAGGAAGAATTTCAGGCAATTCAGGAATGCCTGTTATCTCCTTTTCCAAATGCGCCCAAGGACTTACCAAACCGAAAGACTCAAGGTCATGAAAGTGATATCCTTCTTGTCTGGAGAACCTAGGATATGGGCTGACAATCTATTCGAGAATAATGATCCAACCCTCACCTCACTGACTGATTTCTTCGCACAAATGAGTCTACTATACGAAGATAAGCAAAAACAGCTCACTGCAGAAGCCAAGATGCGTTCTCTCAGACAAGGCAGACGCCCCGTGGAGGAATACCTTACAGAATTCAAACTCTACATAAAAGACTCTGAATGGAGTGAGGTTGCTCTACGTAATCAGTATCGCTTGGGTCTATCTGATATCCTGAAGGATGAGCTAGCCCGTACTGAACTACCCGCCACACTGGAAGGTATCATGAACCTCTCAATACAGATCGATAGGAGGGTCAGGGAGAGACGCTCGGAACGCCAACTAACAGAAGGACCTCCAAGATTCCCGTCAACTTCCCAGGGCATAAAAAAATCCACTGTTCCCATGGAGATTGGCTTCACTAAAGGCCCACTCACATTGGAAGAGAGACATCGCCGCCAGCAGAAAAACCTCTGTATGTACTGCGCCTCTCCTAACCATCCAGTAAAGGATTGTCCCTTGCTTCAACGTCAAAAAAGAAGTAAGTTAACAGTCACTAGTAATTGCTTAACAAACAAGGTCTTTGAGGTTGCTTACTGTACTCTTCCTTTATCCATACAGTGGGACCTCCAGGCTCTCCAGGCGGAAGCAATCATTGATTCCGGAGCTTATGCAAATTTCATTGATTTATCTCTTGTAAATAAAAATAAAATTCCATTGTGTGTGAAAGCAGTTCCAGTCTCCATGCGAGTCATTGATGGTACCATGGTCAGTTCCGGCCCTATAACGCACCACACCATTCCTCTTAAGGTCATGATAGGTAAGAGGCACACTGAGTTGATATGTTTTGATGTCATACCTTCCCCTTTATTCCCAATAGTATTGGGATTATCCTGGTTACAACAGCATCAACCATCAATTTGCTGGCAGTCCCTCCAAGTGCAACTGGACTCTGCATACTGTAGGGATACTTGCTATCCTCAACAGAATATACTACACGTATCTAACCCAGCAATCCCTGTTGAATACCAAGATTTCCATGATGTCTTTGACAAAAAGCAGGCAGAATCCCTGCCTCCACACCGGATATATGACTGTCCAATTGAATTGCTACCAGGATCTAACATCCCCTTTGGACACATATATCCGCTCTCACAGCCTGAATTGGATCACCTAAAGGGGTACCTAGAAGAAAATTTAAAGAAGGGGTTCATCCGACCCTCTACCTCCCCGGCTTTTGCAGGGATGTTCTTCGTAAAGAATAAAGACAACTCCTTACGTCCAATAATTGACTATCGTGAGTTGAATAGAAGGACCAGGAAGAACAGATACCCCCTTCCCTTGATTCCCGAGCTGGTGGAACGTCTCGGTAAAGCAACCATTTTTACCAAGCTAGACCTCAGAGGTGCGTACAACCTGATAAGGATCAGAGAAGGGGATGAGTGGCTCACCGCCTTCCGCACCAGATATGGTCTTTATGAGTATCTGGTGATGCCATTTGGGCTTTGTAACGTCCCTGCTACGTTCCAGTACTTTATCAACAATATCTTCAGGGATTTACTGGACATATGCGTTGTGGTCTACTTAGACGATATCCTGATCTACTCTAACTCCATAGAAGAACACACTAAACATGTTCGATGGGTGTTAGGTCGACTTAGGACCCATCAATTGTATGCTAAGTTAGAAAAGTGTTCATTCCACAACCATGAAATAACCTTCTTAGGTTACAACATTTCCTCCTCTGGGGTTAAGATGGAAAACAGTAAGATAGATGCCATCCTCAACTGGCCTAGACCCTCCAGCAAAAAAGACGTTCAGCGTTTCCTCGGAATCGCTAATTTTTACCGAAAGTTCATCAAAGGATTTTCCAAGATTGCAAAACCCCTCTGTAAGCTTACCAGCTCCCATACCCGATTCCAATGGAATCCAGATTCAGAGGATGCTTTCTGTTCTCTCAAACGTAGCTTCACTACTGCTCCCATTCTTCGTTTCCCAGACACGAAGCTCCAATTCATTCTAGAGGTTGATGCTTCTGAGTATGCCCTTGGAGCTATCCTATCACAGCGGACAACACCCTCAGAACCTATGCAACCTGTAGCCTTCCACTCTAGGCTGATGACACCTGCCGAACAAAACTACGCTATCGGAGAGAAAGAGCTTTTGGTGATTAAGTCAGCCCTGGAACATTGGAGGCACCTCTTGGAAGGCACCATCCTCCCGATTCTCATATATACCGATCATAGGAATCTCGAATACCTCCAATCCTGTAAAACGCTTTCAGCTCGACAAGCTAGGTGGAGTCTGTTTTTTACCAGATTTAACTTTGATTACTTACCGACCAGGTAGTAAAAATGGTAAGGCTGATTCTCTCTCACGACACTTACAGCGTCCAAGTTCGTCCACTCAGCCTTCACATGTCCTGAATCCCCAACATTTCCTAGGTATCTCAAAACTTGCCCCACTCTCCGTTCGCACCAACAAGCAGACACTAGCCTATCCAAAGACATTCAGCACCTCGATTCCAGAGGCATCTCTCATGTACATGGCAAAATATATATACCACCCACTTTAAGGCAAGAGATTCTCCAAGAACACCATGACTCCCCACTCGCAGGCCACCCAGGCATTCACAAAACCACTGACCTTGTATCTAGAAACTACTGGTGGCCGAATCTTCAGCGAACTGTGGACACATACATTAAGTCATGTCATGTATGTGCAGTTTCCAAGTCAGAAAGATCCAAACCTTTTGGCAGACTCCAGTCATTGCCAATACCTGAAAGGCCTTGGCACACAGTTGGGATGGATTTCATTGTGGAACTTCCTGTATCAAACCATTTTAACACCATCATGGTCGTGGTTGATTATCTCACTAAAATGGCCCACTTCATCCCTCATCATAAAATTCCCACGGCTACCGAAACCGCAGCTCTCTTCCTAAAACATGTTGTACGACTACATGGCTTACCTTCAGTCATAGTGTCGGACAGGGGCTCGCAATTTACGTCCAGGTGTTGGAGACATCTCTGCTCCGTTTTAAAAATTGACCATCGTTATAGTACTGCTTTCCACCCACAAACGAATGGAGAAAACGGAGAGAATTAATCAATGGATAGAGCAATACATACGTTGTTATTGCTCCCACCAACAGGACGATTGGGAGAACAATATATCCATGGCAGAATATGCATACAACAACACCTTAAACTCTTCTATTAAGAGCTCTCCATTTTATGCTAACTACGGATACCATCCAACATTCCATCTATATCCACATCTTAACTCCGCATCACCACAAGTAGATGATACTTCCAGAATCCTATCTGAGATCGTCGAATTCCTCAAGGAGAACATCCATCTGGCTCAACAAAAACATAAACAGTACTATGATTCAAAAAGAAGGAAACCCCCTGTTTATCGCTTAGGTGATAGAGTATGGCTCTCAACGAAACACCTAAAACTGAAGACTCCGTCGAAAAAGTTCTCACAACTTTTCATAGGACCCTACGAGATAATCAAAGTGATAAACGAAAATGCTGTCACTTTGGAACTTCCTCCGGAGATTCCTGTACACCCCACATTCCATGTCTCTCTTTTGAAGCCCTACCTCTTTACTAGGCAACAGACATCTGGTCAGACAACCTCTCCAGTGGTGGTCGAGGAGAATGTCTATGAAATCTCTTCTATACTGAATTCCAGGTTATTTCGAGGACAGCTGCAGTACCTAATAAGATGGAAGGGATTCTTGGGAGCCTGTTGAAAATGTCAACGCCACTCGCCTCGTCGCCCGATTCCATAGGGATCATCCGGATAGGCCGCATGCTGGTACTGCAGTGCAGCACCTTTGAGGGGGGGATCTGTCAGGTACTTGTCAGTCAGGTTGTACCTTTAAGCAGATTCTATATAAGGCTAATCCTCCCCCTTCCACCTGCCAATTAATTTAGTTAGAGTTCTGACCAAGTTACCTGGATACAGCTCTCTTACTCGTGGCTAAAATCTATACTTTCTAATCTATTGGATTACAATTATTGAACACATCTTGTGCCGGACCTGTTGTGCTAAACATCGCCAAGCAAATACCTCATCTAGCTATTTGCACCTATCAACCTCCGGATCAAGCTCTTATTACTTGTTGTGGGTAAATCATCTGATACCTGCCTATCCTTTCAAAGACAGTTTTCTCTGAAGCCTGCTCACCGATAACCGTCTCACTGACCTATTGAACTTTCCTTGCCGATTGTCAGGCTTTTAGCGTTCACTTAACTTTACCGCTCCTGTTTGTTTGCAGCTTCTGTGTACACAGCGTCTTCTCAGCCTGTCAGCGGATTCAGCGTGTTGATAGGTCAGTCCGCTCACACCCTCACAACCGCTGCTGCTGCAGCTACGGAGCACTTCTCCCTACTCAGTTCAACAGGACTGTATTGCTACGCTCATTTGCGACTGCCTCACAACTTCTACAACTGTTTGCTCATTCAAGTTTACTTGCCACAACTCCTGTTAACTATTTAAACAGTACAGTTTATGAATTAAATAGACTTTGCTTCCTGTGAGCTTCTTATATAAGGCATCCACTGACTTTCATTAACATTCTGGCATATATTACTGCCTGCTTCAGCCTTTGGGTTTATCACCCTACTCCTGTAACAAGATAGCAGGAGTCAGCTCAAATTCTCCTTGTACTACTACCTAACATCAGGGTCTGCAGTTGAGATTCACTCTTTAAAGAACTTTTCCTCCTCGCTACCTGACACTGTGGCCAGAGTCCATAACTTAGTAAGTAAATATGTAGCATGAAAGTCACTGGTATGAGTAGTATATGTGACAAAATTACCCACCAGCTGTCCAAATAAAGCTTCCAAATAAATCCGCCAAGATGTGGGCGTTTGGACCGCTGTCTGCCGACAGTAGTGTGAAATCACCAGTGTCAAGATATATTCATGTATTCATGTATGGCTTACCTGCCAGCTATCCTCGAATCCTCTCAGGGAACCGCCAAGGCGTGGGCGTTGGGACTGCTGGCTGCCAGTAAGACAAGTGGGTAAACAACAAAGCTTGAACCTTAGGACTTGCGTTACCACCAAGGGACCAAACGGATAATGCCGGGTCCTGACCAAAGGCGGATGTGCCTAAAGGAACGTCTCCCTCCAACTGTAAAACTTCATCTGTACACTTTATCCTTAATCAGTAAGTACCGAGAGCTCCAGACCGCTCTCTGCAACGCCAATCGTAGGCGTGGTGTGGGTAGGACAGGATTCCACCAATCAGAAGGATTGCTTTCACAGAGGCTTGTCACAGTGTCCAATAAGAGATCCAAGTGTCTCCTCTGAACAGAAAGGCTCTACTCCAAGCAAGGGTGGAAGGGCTCAATGGCTGGACGATATAGACATATTAGAAAAAAGAGGAATGGAGCCAATCCATAATATATAAAACATAGCATTTATTTCACCCAATTGGGTAATTAAAAGTCCATAGTAACTCCACCATAAAAACACACAAAAGTGCAAAGGTTCAAGAAACAGCTGTGAAATAAAGCATACGCGTTTCGGCAGGAGCCGTAATCATAGCTTAACTAAAGCAGACAGAGGTATAAACTTAAATAACCCCCATTCCACAGCCATTGGTTAAAACAAAAACAAGATTGAACACAGCTGATTAGAACTCAATAGTTTAACCCTAAATACCTGAAACACCATGTAGGGAAGGGATAGAACAGCCCTCTATATAAAAATGCATAATAAATTACTGACAAAGAGTTACCTAAACATGTATATATAAATAAATAAATTATACAAACTTATGGTTCAGCGGTAAAAGAGTGAAAGTGCACGCCTCATTACTCAGAATATTGTAATTACATTTATGTATACACTGTGTGTGTTTTTATGGGGCAGTTACTATGGACTTTTAATTACCCAATTGGGTGAAATAAATGCTATGTTTTATATATTATGGATTGGCTCAATTCCTCTTTTTTCTAATATTTCTTAAATAGGGGCCAGAGTATTTGGAAGTGCAGGACATGTCTTGACACGATCCTAAAGTACAGCAGAGACTAAAATATGCCTTTCAGATATGTGACGGACAACATATAAACAATGCTTTAGTTTGTTAGTCTATAATAGAAATACAAATCTTTACCTGATCTTAAGTACATCCCACAAAAATCAATCTGATAGAACAAATATAATTATCTGTTGAAATAGGTATTTGCCCTGTGTGTTTATCATTATTATATTGGCCAGAACCTTGACAAATTAGAAACAAGCATAACTCTGCAACATTGGCAAATGAGGCCTTGGATTATAATGTCAGAACATCTACAAATAGTTTAACAGGCTTTGCAAACAATGATGAGCTTGTGAGCTGGATGAATGAAAAAGACAAATATCAGCAGTTTTCTGTCCTGTTCTGGAGTGCTAGAGATGATAATTAGAGAATTTTTCTACAAATGCTCTACAGGGGTTTCTACTATTAGGATGATTTAGGGACTGATTTTATTACAAGACCTTCAATTTACTGCTCAGGACAGCATTTAAAAGGACAGTTAAAACATCATATATCATTTCAAATAAAACAAAGAACAAACTACCAGAAAAATGGAGACCAATGAGATAATATTTTGAGTGGACAGTGACAAAAAAGACCAATCAGAGTCATTAACAATAACATATCCAAATAATGAACCAGTAAGACCCGAACTGTCCTCTTTCTTTTTGCTGCTCATAACTCTGCTCTGCATTTTAAATACATTTTTGTTTAGTATTTTACGTTTTTCCTATTCTTTTTCTTTCTTTTTATCCTTACACATTTGTATATTTGTTTTTTCAGTTTTATTTTTTCTTTCTTTTAATCTTATTTTCTTTCATTTATTTTTCTTTTGTGTTTATTTCATTTTCATTATTTATTTATTATGTCACTTGGTTTTATTTTTTCTTGACACATTATTTTGGTTTTCCTCTTTTCCTTCTTATCTCTATTGTTTGCTTTTCTGTTTAATCGTTTCTTTTTTGCTAATGCATCCATTTTGAACGCTCGAGCTCCTTTCTTTCCCTCTTCCCGCCTTGTCTTACTTTCCCGCCTGTTTCTTACAGCTCCGTCTCCTTCTGACTTCCGCTCAGACCGGACGTGTTTACACTGTGTCTCCTCCCTCACATAACATCACGGACCTTACATACTCCATTTTCATACAAATAGCAACTTTGTTATTCATTTGTTCCAATACCTTGTTTATTGTATCTTATTTAAGTATTTTTACTCCATTATAACTTTAGCACTCAAATATAGCCAAGTGGTTAAGCATTAGGCTGGGAATCACAAGGTCAGTGGTTCTGCTCCCAAGAAGTATATATTTTAAATTATTTATTTTAAAGGGACAGTTAACACCAGCATTTTTGTTGTTTAAAAATAATAACTTTATTACCCATTCCCCAGTTTTGCATAACCAACACAGTTATATAAATACACTTTTTACCTCTGTGATTATCTTGTAGCTAAGCTCCTATAGACATCCCCCTTATTTCAGTTCTTTTGACAGACTTGATTATTTAGCCAATCAGTGCTCACTCCAGGGCAACTTCACGTGCATGAGCTCAATGTTATCTATATGAAACACATGAACTAATGCCCTCTAGTGGTCAAAATGCATTCAGATTAGAGGCAGTCTTCAAGGTCTAAGAAATTAGCATATGAACCTCCTAGAATTAGCCTTCAACTAAGAATACCAAGAGAACAAAGCAAAATTGGTGATAAAAGTAAATTTGAAAGTTGTTTAAAACTACATTCCCTATTTAAATCATGAAAGTTTTTTTTGGACTTGACTGTCCCTTTAAGTCTACATTTATTGTATAACTTATATACATTATTTATTTGTATTATGTCTCAAGAACACAATATTATTTCTGAGAAATCTGTACAACAGATGATAAACTCCTCTATAGAGAATTTTAGAAAACAAATTTCTGCTGATATTCAATCTTTAAATAAAATTCAAGCTACGCCAAAAAAGGCTACGCAAAAAAGAAAACATATTTCTCATAAATTGGCACATAAAATTTCTGCCAAAAATGTTGTTAAAGGGGCATTCCGTTTGCAAAGTTCAAACAATAAAAAGAAAGTTGTTCCTACTACTTCTAAAAATATTTCTATTTCCTCTTCTGATTCAGAGGATAATTTTATTTTTTATCTCCCAGGAATAAAAAATCCAAAAAACTTTCTAAAAAACATAAACATGTTTTAGTTGATAATTTAGGTAATCCCTATTTAAAGCCTGAGGATTTACAACATCCTCGTTCTACACAATGGCGTCCTTCTAAAAGGGTTGCAAAATGTTTATATTTATATTATAAAACCTTTAGATAAACAGTCTAGAAATAATTTACGTTCAGAATGTCCTTGTCCTGAACTCCCTCACAAATCTTCAATCACCCCTGATATTGACACTAACTTATTTAAATTTATTTCCTCTCCTAAATTTAACTTACGCCATGGTCCTGACAGATTCCTTAAATCATGTCAGGACAAACTCTTAGATTCCCTTGGTCCTATAGCAAAAAAATTTGAATTAGCTGAAGAAGCTATTACTGTTAATTCCTTTGTCGACCCTCTGATCCTGAGAGAATGGATCCAGAGAACCATTTATTCAATTGGTAATGCCAACTCTGCCTTGGCCACTGAGAGACGCAGAATTATTCTAAGAAAATTAGATCCTAAACTAGCGGATTTTGCTCCCACTGAAATGGGACCTAAGGCTGAAGGCCTATTATTTGGAGAATTGGGTCTTAAATAATTAGGCTATTATGAAACACATTTAATAGACTTAATAAAGTTAAGACTTCAACTAAGAAAATCTTAAAACCGTGTTTTCGACACGGTCAGGAAAGGTAGAGGCAGTTTTCCTGGCCGAATGCCCTCCATCAACAGGTCTCACTTTCAGAACAGACCACAGTTCACAAACCCTGCACTCACTACCTTCTACCCAACAATGACAAGGCAATGGCAATACAGACCCTTCAGATCAAGACCTCACTCAAGACCTTACCCAGGTACTTATACTCTATCCAAATTTTACTCCTTTTTTTCTCACAAAATATAGGTAGAAGACTTTCACTTTTCTTAGAAAATTGGAACCTTATTACAACGGACCCTTGGGTTCTTCAGACCATTTCAGGTTTCCAAATTTCATTCACAAACACTCCTATCCAATCTCAAATTCCTACTCCTATCCATTTTTCAAAATCAGACCTTCTTCTTTTAAACACGGAACTCCAAAATCTCTTAAACAAATCTGCCATAGAACCGGCCAATCCTTTCTAAAAAAATTTTTATCAGCAATATGTTTCTAGTAAAAAAAGAACGGCCTTTTTCGTCCTGTTATAAACTTAAGAAATCTAAATTTTTTCGTTTCCTACAATCATTTCACCTTCTAAGAGATTGTTTAAGAGACAAAGATTGGTTGGTTCGACTGGATCTTATAGATGCTTATCTCACCATTCCCATTCATCATATTTTTAGGAAATTCCTGTGTTTATTTTGGCAAAACTCTTTATGGAAATTTGCTTGTTTAAACTTTGGCTTATCATTTGCTCCCTGGGTATTTACAAAAGTTTTAAAACCGGTAGTTATGTGGTTAAGATTAAGAGGGATTCACCTAATTATCTATCTGAATGATATTTTAATTATGCACCAGAATCCTCACGTTTTAACCAATCATCTTTCCATTTCTATTCTTCTTCTAGAGAACCTTGGTTTTATTATACACAAAGAGAAATCCATCCTTTCTCCTACTCAAAATTTAATTTTTCTAGGTTTCTCCATAGACACAACTTCTTCTACTCAGCCTTCCGAAAGACAAATTGAAGAATATAAAAAAGGAAATTTCTTATCTTCTAAAATTAAATTATTTTCCTATCAGGAATTTAGCTCGGATTGTTGAGCATATTGTCCTCAATTCAAGCCATATTTCCTGCCCCCCCCCCCCCTTCACTATCATGCTATTCAACATCTAAAAATTTTCAGTTTAAACAAAGGTCTCAGTTATTCTCACAAAATATCCTTATCTTCAGAAGCGAAGGAGGATCAAATTTGGTGGTTATCCAACATAGATTCCTGGAATTGCAAAGCGATTTTTCGAAATTCACAAGATCTGATTATAGACAGGGCCGGTGCAAGGATTTTTGTCTACATAGGCAAGGGTGCCTTTTGATCCCCCCGTTCCACAATCCCCCACCACGACACCATAACCCCCTGGCAATAAGCAAATAATATGATTAGGATAGTGTTGCAACTGATACATTGTCTGCAAGCCAAAAAGGCCCTGTCCTGCAATTTCACAATTAGATCAGCACATCACCAATTCCATTAAAAGGATGTTCCTGTGCATGTGTGCCAGGAGGCTAAGTGATAATTTTAAACAGTTTAATAGACATTTAAAATAGTAATAAAGGAATGCCAGATCATAAGGAGTCCCTTAAGGGACAGTTAACAATAGAGTTTTTATCTTTTAAAAAGATAGATAATCCCTTTATTACCCATTCAACAGTTTTGCACAGCCAACACTGTTATATTAAAGGGACAGTAAACTCAAAAATTGTTATTGTTTAAAAAGATAGATAATTTCTTTATTACCCATTCCCCAGTTTTGCATAACTGACACTGTTATATTAATACACTTTTTACCTCTGTGATTACCTTGTATCTAAGCATCTTCTGACAGCCCCCTGATCACATGACTATTTATTTTCTATTAACTTGCATTTTAGCCAATTAGTGCTGTGTTATTTTTTTTATTTTTTTTTTAATAGCTGAAGATCAGAATGTTTTATTCTACAGAGGTCATAAAATTGTTAAATAAAACACAACATACAAAATGGGGGATGGGAGATAAACAAGATTTCAGATTGATAGTGTGAAGTGCAATACTGCAATAAAATAGTTTGATAAAGAAACTGCTTTTGTTTTTAAGGAAACCCTTAAAAAAATCCAAATCACTTAGGAGTGCTAATATAGCTATATACATACAGGGAGTGCAGAATTATTAGGCAAGTTGTATTTTTGAGGATTAATTTTATTATTGAACAACAACCATGTTCTCAATGAACCCAAAAAACTCATTAATATCAAAGCTGAATAGTTTTGGAAGTAGTTTTTAGTTTGTTTTTAGTTATAGCTATTTTAGGGGGATATCTGTGTGTGCAGGTGACTATTACTGTGCATAATTATTAGGCAACTTAACAAAAAACAAATATATACCCATTTCAATTATTTATTTTTGCCAGTGAAACCAATATAACATCTCAATATTCACAAATATACATTTCTGACATTCAAAAACAAAACAAAAACAAATCAGTGACCAATATAGCCACCTTTCTTTGCAAGGACACTCAAAAGCCTGCCATCCATGGATTCTGTCAGTGTTTTGATCTGTTCACCATCAACATTGCGTGCAGCAGCAACCACAGCCTCCCAGACACTGTTCAGAGAGGTGTACTGTTTTCCCTCCTTGTAAATCTCACATTTGATGATGGACCACAGGTTCTCAATGGGGTTCAGATCAGGTGAACAAGGAGGCCATGTCATTAGATTTTCTTATTTTATACCCTTTCTTGCCAGCCATGCTGTGGAGTACTTGGACGCGTGTGATGGAGCATTGTCCTGCATGAAAATCATGTTTTTCTTGAAGGATGCAGACTTCTTCCTGTACCACTGCTTGAAGAAGGTGTCTTCCAGAAACTGGCAGTAGCACTGGGAGTTGAGCTTGACTCCATCCTCAACCTGAAAAGGCCCCACAAGCTCATCTTTGATGATACCAGCCCAAACCAGTACTCCACCTCCACCTTGCTGGCGTCTGAGTCGGACTGGAGCTCTCTGCCCTTTACCAATCCAGCCACGGGCCCATCCATCTGGCCCATCAAGACTCACTCTCATTTCATCAGTCCATAAAACCTTAGAAAAATCAGTCTTGAGATATTTCTTGGCCCAGTCTTGACGTTTCAGCTTGTGTGTCTTGTTCAGTGGTGGTCGTCTTTCAGCCTTTCTTACCTTGGCCATGTCTCTGAGTATTGCACACCTTGTGCTTTTGGGCACTCCAGTGATGTTGCAGCTCTGAAATATGGCCAAACTGGTGGCAAGTGGCATCTTGGCAGCTGCACGCTTGACTTTTCTCAGTTCATGGGCAGTTACTTTGCGCCTTGGTTTTTCCACACGCTTCTTGCGACCCTGTTGACTATTTTGAATGAAACGCTTGATTGTTCGATGATCACGCTTCAGAAGCTTTGCAATTTTAAGAGTGCTGCATCCCTCTGCAAGATATCTCACTATTTTTTACTTTTCTGAGCCTGTCAAGTCCTTCTTTTGACCCATTTTGCCAAAGGAAAGGAAGTTGCCTAATAATTATGCACACCTGATATAGGGTGTTGATGTCATTAGACCACACCCCTTCTCATTACAGAGATGCACATCACCTAATATGCTTAATTGGTAGTAGGCTTTCGAGCCTATACAGCTTGGAGTAAGACAACATGCATAAAGAGGATGATGTAGTCAAAATACTCATTTGCCTAATAATTCTGCACTCCCTGTACATGTATCCCTCTGTACACAATACAATTGCATTTTCCTGCTACACCCCCTGGGTCTTATTTGCAGTGATATAAATAAAACCCTTACAGTCCCTGTTTAAATTGAAACACAGCAACTAGGTACAGTAAATCATTGTGGGCAGTAGCACTGTCATTTTTTCCCTTTTTTAACAGTCAGAGGAAATTAACCTCCAAACAATTTAGTCACAAAATTAACAGAAAATTGACCTGTTTTCTTTACAATTCTTGCTATTATCTGGAATAGAGATGCATCACTATTACTATCTTCTCATACAAAAGTTACAATTAAAGGAAAGATTAAAAAAAATGGATTTTATATCATTGCTAAAGAAAACTTATCCATACGATGTTATCCACATTTCTGCTCTTTAATCCCCAAATACTTAAACACATTTACAAAAATAGTCCTAAATCAAAATGAGGCTGACTTTCCTGCCTGTCCTACATACATAGATAGGATATTAACACAACCAAGGAAATCTTTCCCCACACAAAGCAGCTTTTATAAAAGTGTACAGGGAAGTAGTGAAGAAATCTGTTTCCCCAGTGCTGCACTGGCCGCTGCCGCCATTGACCCTGTGCTATATATGGTATATTAATACCAGAAAACCAGTAAATACTACTCGATTCTCATAAAACATTATACATCAGTAAACCATCTATATCAGGCATGCAATAATATTGTTGTAATCGACTAAGTAACATAGCTAAAACATTGAAAAGATATGATTAAATTTATATGAGTCATAGCAATTAGGCAAAAGGGGGTCTGTATACCTATGATAACTAGAAAGACCAAATATGAATACCTGCATATGCTTTAACCATAACTCAAAAGTGATAAAAACCATGACTAGGAAGCATCATGATAGGGCGGAGCTGAATATATACAGATATATCTTAACCTAACCCTATCTCTGCCAGTAATTAATTATGTCAAACTCTGAATTGAAACCTATTGGAACCAAGCTATTTAGCTTGAAGATCCAATAGGTCTCCTGCCTACAAAGTATAGATAGTTTATCCCCACCTCTAGGTGGTCTCTGTATCTGCTCTATTGCTTTCCATCTAAACGTATCCACGTTTTTTTGATGGACTTCCAAAAAATGTCTAGACAGAGCAGGGACGCTCACCTGAGATGTAAGACAAATGTTCACGAATTCTGGTGCCAACTTCCCTAGTGGTTCTACCTACATATGCTCTTTTTCACTGGGTGCATTCCACTAGGTATATAACATAGACACTCCTACAATTCACACATCCTTTGGTAGGAAACTCCTCAACTGTTTGTGGCGATGTAAAAGACTTGGAGATCTGTATATGGTCACACGAGGTATATGCCCTCCTACCACACCTATATGTACCTGAGCAGTGTAACCAAGAGCTCCCAGAGGTATTCCCTCTTAAAAGGTTAGGCGATATAATGTTCCCTATACTGACATTTCTTTTTGCTGTATAGGCGCAGCCTTTTTCTACATTTTTCCTCAATTTCTTGTCTCCCATGAGGATGGGCAGATTCCTAATTTGCATAAATAAAAACAGAGAAGCGCTCAACCTGGGAACGAACAATAGCATAATAGCTTGTTCAAAGACTAGTTACCACCCAAGAAGCAGCCTCTTTATGCTCAACATACGCTTTTCACAGAGAACTTTCCTGTAGCATATCAGTCTGATCCTGACTTCACAGTACAGTCCAGTCCTGAAATACCAGGCAATCTCTCTCTCTCTCTCTCTCTCTCTCTCTCTCTCTATGGGAAAAAATTGTGGGCAATAAGCCAAATCAGTCATTATATGAATACCCTGTACTTAACATTCTTACGAATAAGTTACTGTATGTCACTGCGAAAAAGCATGAAAAATATCCATCTGATTAAATCCAGTTATGTTATATGGATTACACATAGTTATCACCATAATCATAACTGCAAAACCAGGGTTAATGTTATTATGATACTTCATGTTATTATGACATTACAAATTAAATTCAAATGTACTGTGCCAAACTTGGATTCTTAATATGTTTAGGGACAAACCTCTATTGCGTTACAATTGTATATTTATTTATACAAAGAATCCACTTTTGGTTATTTGAATATATCCGCTAAAATTATTACTGGATCTAAGGACATGGAATAGTAGAAACATCTCTCCTTCATCACTTGAATTTCTGAAAAGTATTGGCAATAACGAATGACAACATTATTCTGTCTATTATCCTTGTATACTAATACAGCGGGAAGCGACTATAGCCCCGCCCCCCTCAACGCGTCATCATTTCGAATCACGTGACAGACAACTGCCCAATCGGGCAAGGTCAAACTAGATTGGCTGATAGCAGGGGTGTGTATGGGCTCTCACCGCTGATTGGCTCAATGAGGTACTTAAGCAGTAAGGATGGCGTGAGTCGGGTAAGCCTTTGACAAAGCCATTTGTTTGGAGAAATGCGCATCAGGCGCTCACCATGAATGCTCTTAACTTGCCTTATGTGTGCTAACGGTATACATGTATCAGGAGATATTATACATATATACGCACTACTTACTTTATATGTTTACCACGTATGCTCGATATTTGCCTTATGTGGGTTAATAGGATACATTTATCAATAGACCGATATTATTCACATATATATGCATTTAGTCTAATCGTTTGGGACTCTGACAAGGCTTGGCACCGCTCCAGTATTGCACTAGAAATAGATAATTTTGTGTGAGGTCAATCCTCTTTATAGATTAGTTTACCCGTGCAATCCGCGAGCAACTTTTGGTGCTTCCCTGCCAGACATACCCACGTTACACTCATTTCAAGGTATATACCTGGGCATGCCAGCATTCATTTCCTTCTATTTTAATTGATTTTATTATACACTTTGATAGTGTTTTCTCTCACTATTATTTTTTATTATTAACATTAAAATTTATGTTTTATTCCTTACCGGCTCTAACCAAGCCACTCTGCCTTATACATTGAACTTTCACTAATTGGTAGTCATTGTGTGCTCTGAATATATCCATTTTTCTTCTCCTTGTTTTTTGACTACATACTTTAGGATATTGAGCACCCCCCATACTATGATAAGAATAGAGATTGCTTTTCATGACACAGAGTTAAAGCTTATTTCTCTTGTGTTGATATATGAAATCATAATTCTGTTGGGGACTTATTGAGATTTAACACTACATTCTCTCTCTTTACATTGTATAACTAATGGTTTCCCCTTTTACTCTTAGGGAGACCCAAGAGCATTTTGCATACAAACAAGAAAATAGAGAGAGACACTCAAATAAGACAGAATAAAAGCTGGAAAAACATCCTTGCGTATTTGTAAAGGCCAGTGCGAAGAAAGCAGGGTGCAGTCTCTTTTAGCCCACTAGGCCTTTCCCAGATAAGAAATATCCTGTAGCATATCAGTCTGGTCCAGCCCCAAAATACCAGGCAATTTTCCTCAGTTGAGTGCATTTCTTTATTTTCTTTTTTAGCTTCTGGACCAGGTAAGGGAAGCTAGAGTGCAGTATACAAGCTGCATACAACAAAAGGCAAAGCTGGTCACAGGTTAAACAAAACAGACACATCCGGCAACTGAGAGAGACCAAGCAAAAGTACTGATAGGGTCAAATGTAGAAAACTCTGAGAAAATTACCAATGCTAGATTATGTAGCAAAAAGTGGAGAAAAAAACCCCCAAACAGCACAGCAACTCCGTAGAACAGATGGCACCAAAGTTTCCATGGTAAGCAGTAATAATCCAAAATAAAAACCTAAGTGGTGTCACAATAACACAACCTATTTTGGATTACACCCACATTTCTGTTTGCTACCTAGCAACGGAATAGTCCATTGAGAAAATTGGTGGGTGACTACTGATATGATTGAACTGTAGCACTAGAGCACTTAAATGGTTTGACCAGTTCTACCAGTTAGGACGAAGAGAGTTTTTCCAATTAATCAACTGCTTAGTATTTAGAGACGATATGAAGTTTGAACTGCACCATTAATTATAAATAACTGTTATGATATTTTTAACTGATATTTGTTCACACCTCAAACCAAAAAAATGTGGCCCCTTCTAATAACCTTTTTATTTATTAAGTGAATATATTACTAGATGGAGAGTCTGTCCTTTTCTTGTAACCCAATTATGTTTGGAGAGGGAAGTAAACTAGAAATGTTGGGCAAATGGAGAACAAAAGACTAGGGTAGAGAATTGGTCAGACTCGTAATAAAAACAACCTTAAAGGGACACTGAACCAAATTTTTTCTTTCGTGATTCCAATAGAGCATGCAATTTTAAGCAACTTTCTAATTTACTCCTATTATCAAATTTTCTTCATTCTCTTGGTATATTTATTTGAAATGCAAGAATGTAAGTTTAGATGCCGGCCCATTTTTGGTAAACAACCTGGGTTGTTCTTACTGATTGGTGGATAAATTCACCCACCAATAAACAAGTGCTGTCCAGAGTTCTAAACCAAAAAAATTGCTTAGATGCCTTCTTTTTCAAATAAAGATAGCAAGAGAACGAAGAAAAATTGATAATAGGAGTAAATTAGAAAGTTGCTTAAAATTGCATGCTCTATCTGAATCACAAAAGAAAAAAAAAATTGGGTTCAGTGTCCCTTTAATTTATAACGCACCTTCTTTTAGAGCACCACAATTTCACAACCTATTATTTAATAGACTCCTGCATGTAATCCCTTTTATTTATTGCTAGTGAGATGCCTTTAAAAAGAATAAATATGCGACAAAGATGATGTGTGATACAATGTTACTGATTACTGTAAATTACTACATAGCTAATACATTCCACCTCCACAGCAGCTGTTGGTTATGATGAAATTTGGATTTTTATTTTTTTATGTTTTTGAGAAAAAAGAAACAAAATTATATTAAATTGTTTAAAGATTCTGCTGAAATGGCTCATTTTGACCATTGTTATTTGAATGAAAGCTCTAGCCTGCAACATTGTGATCTGGATCAAAATAGCTAGAAACACCACATATTAATATATATATATATATATATATATATATATAAAAACATTAATAGAAAACATGAGCTGTTAAAAATAACCTGTTTTATTAACACTCTATGGGTAGACAAACATGATCTACCAATTTAGGGCAAAATTACGGGGGTAGCGATATTTATCGTTCCTGCTTGTGGCATTATCTTCGCTTTTGCTTGCATCAGGTAAGCGCACGCATTACAAGTTAAAAGTGAAAAGACTTTGCACAAGCGCATACCCGACGCAAGCAAAAAGCCAAACTTCAGATACCGTGACCGTGTTAAAGTATTCCCCATAGACTTCAATGGAGCGTGAAAAGTGGGGGAAAAAACACCCTTACTCACGCACAAACTTGATTGCGTTTTCTCAAGTTCGCTAACCTGATATAATTATATAAAGGGATAGATAATTATATACAAATATATATAGGAATATATATTTTAAAATACTTATAACATATTCCCTTATGTGAAATCTTTACAGTAAATACACATTAAAACATTTTATTAAATATGTATATTGCATAAATATGATTTTAAATGTTTTCATTCACTTGACTGCAAAGGACTCCAATGCACTTTCATTATTGTTTGCATATTTTAAAGGGATATGAAACTGTGCTCCTTTAATAAAACAAATACAGGCATACCTCAGATATTGATCTTTTTACAAATTGAAGGTTTGTGGCAACTCTGTGTCAAGTAAGTCTATTGGAACAATTTGTCCAACATTTATACACATATAAAAACATTAATACACATGAGTCCACATGTATACAAACATAAACACATAAATACGCAAGCATACACATTTATACACACCTATATATATATATATATATATATATATATATATATACTGTGTGTGTATATAAACACACACTACCCGCAAAAAGATTATGAGGCCTATCTATCAAGTCGTCAACTTTCTTGCATTCAACTGTACCAATAAGCTCGCTTAACATCGCCTAACATCGTGGCTGTGGACCTAAATACAATCTCCATATTTATAAAACAAGTCAGCAAAAAGCTGCGCACCAAGTACGGGGCGATGAGCAGCGGACTGTTGTTAACTAGCAGTCATCGATCTCGCTGCTATTCGGCTTTTTACCAACTTTATTTATACCCTGTCACTAAACACCTCCATTATACTAAAATGTTTAACCCCTATCCCGCTGCTCCCGGACCCCACCGCAACTAAAGAAAAGTATTAACCCCTATCCCGCCGCTCCCGGACCCCACTGCAACTAAAGAAAAGTATTAACCCCTATCCCGCTACTCCCGGACCCCACTGCAACTAAATAAAATGATTAACCCCTAAACCCCTGGCCTCCCAAATCACTACCACTAACTAAACCTATTAACCCCTAAACCACCAGCCCCCCACATTGCCATAAACTAAATTAAGCTATTAACCCCTTAACCTAACAACCCGCTAACTTTACATTAAAATTACATCTCTATCTTATAATAAATTTAAACTTACCTGTAGAATTAAAATAAACTATATTAAACTATTAATTATCCTACCCTAACTATTCTAATCAATTCTTTAGAGATAATTTTATCATGGACTGCTTGTTTTAGAACATAATTAATTTCCTTCCTAATTTTAATAGTAGGTTCATAACATAAAGGGGTAGATTTATTAAGCACCGGATGCTGCAATCTACCCCCGAAGCATTGGTATTAAGACCACTGCTCCTTAGCTCATCCGCCACCTCTGAGGTGGTGGATAGCAATCATCCCGATCGGATAGGATCGGAATGATTGCTAGCGGCCGATTGTCCGCGAATGTGCAAGGGGCATGGCATAAGAAATGCTTGTGTATGCTGTCGGCATTTATCGATGTTGGGTGGCCATGATCCTCTACAGCGAATCATGTCCGTCCTACAGTTGATAAATCTACCCCAAAGGCTCAAATACTTCTTTGTCATTAAGCTGACTTATAATTTATTTAATGTATTCATTCTGATTCAAAACGGCAAGTGCATTATCCTACTACCCCTTTAAAAAGGATTACCAGCATATTTCCTATCGTCTTTATTTGAAAAAATAATTTGAGTTTAATGCTGTAAAAAAATCGATGTAATTCCTGTTTAAAATTTAAAAGAAATTACAGAATTAGATTTTTTCTCAGAATTAAACTCAAGAACTAATCCTGTATTTAGTGTAGTATTAACCTGTGAAGGGTAGGTTTAAAGAAGACCAGTACATTTAATCCTACTATAAGTGACCATAATGTTAATACAAACATTGACGTAATAGGATATATTGAAAAATGATTCCAACACAGGGATATTGAATTTAAAAAAATATACAAAAGAAGACATGAAGGACTTCCGGGCAGCGGCCATCTTGCTGGTCGCACTGAGCTTCAGCTCCTGAGTTACTCACCAGATTTTCCTAAATTTCCCCTGAAGTCTTGAAGACAGGCCATCTGAACTGGTAGAGCAGCTTGACTGAAGGCACTCTGACACGAACGACAGGAGTTCTTGTAATATAGTGTGGCTTTCCAGCCCTCAGTACCGGACTTCTAATTTGAGGCCTTCCCTTGTGTATGAAGCCCCACCTGTCCTCACCATTGCCACACCATTGCCGCGTGGCCAGTGCCTTTCGGGGCAAACTATCCAGCAGACTAACCTACACTGGGTTAATAAAAGAAAGCTACAAGAATACTGGTATAAAATGGATCCTAGAGAAGCATCGCTAATTGCCGTTATTACTAAACTACTAGCCGACCAACTTACAAGCATCTCAGACCACCTGGCATTAGAATATGGCAGAATCTGCACTTCTAAGACTGCAACAAGCTCCCCAAAGAGGCTAGAAACTGCAGCTACTGCAGAAGGGGAAATTATTTTGGAAAAATATACCTCGCTTGAAGTGACAGCTGTTGTCCAGCTTGATTCCGAGATCGGAGGTGAACAGGAAGCTGCCCCTGAAGATGGAGGTCTGAGCGAGTACCCTGAAAGAAAGGAGCCCTCTGTTAAACCCCTATCCAAGGGCTTACCGTCTCCACTGGGAGCACAAAGGGTGTCGGCACAGATGGAGAGAGGGCGCGATTTACCATTCTGCTATACTTGCGCTGGATGTAGCGCAACATATGACATGGAGCTGCCTGCGGTGGCCGACGGGGATCCCAGATCGGGGGTTGTTCCGCATCCAGATGCGGGAGTGGCGGCTGTGTTCACTCAAGCCATGAGGGGAGTCACGCTTGTTCAGAACGGGTTGCAGCTTACAGATCCTCGTTGTCTCCTGGCTAAGAATGTAGAGGCTGCCCGGCTGTCGCAAGTTGAACGCACGCATGGGTATGTTATCCGAGTAGCCAAAGCAGGAGTCGGCTGAACTAATCCTGTGTATATTGTGAGAGATTCCGCTCCTGCAGTAGTGATGCACTACGACATTGTTCAGGCTGCTTACAGATGAACAGAGAGACTGTTCCCCTGCATAATTACTCTCACTGCGGGGACCCTTTACCTTGCCGATATGATCAATATAAATTAACCCTAATGATGGCACTAAAGCCCAAGGTATGGGGGACATTATCGGTCTAAACACTGCAGTATATACTTTGCTCTAATTTGTGATTTGGCTACATAACCCTTTGTGACACATTTGCCTACCTCAGTGCTCAGGAGTAGGCCGTTAGCTTTCTAGCATGGTTTGTAGCTGACATGTGTCAACGTACTGTTAAACCACTATAACCTTTTCAGTATCGCTACCTGTCTATGAGGCACCCATATCAGCTTATGTACTCTTTGACCCCCCCATTAACTTGTCATGAGACCCCAGCTGTTACATAGAAAAATTAGGCTTCCATTTAATTCTTAGTATATCCTGGGTTGTGTGTCCAAATTCTTGTTATCTCTCTTTATTATATTCAACCCCTTATAACCGTAATGTGAAATATATTAAGTTGTTATTAATATATATACACTCTATTTTTACAAGTTATGTTAAAGATATAAAATGAGGATTTCATTTAAGACCCAAAAGTGGTCTCTCTTGTTGGTAAAAGCCTCCTATAATTTCATTACATATTTTTGGAGTCCAAAAGCGACCCCATGTGCCATTCAGGAGGGTAAAGAACAGTAGGCACTCGTCTCCTATATCTGTGAATTTTACTCTTAGGAAAATACTCTGTGTATAATTTTCATACAATATGATATATGTTTTCCGTTAATGTTATTATATATTGCTCCATACTACTTGTATGCCTTATTTCAATCCTCAAATAAAAATTATTAAAAAAAAAAAAAGAAGACATGACACATTTATCCTTATTGAAATCTAAGAAAAAATACATTTTTAAAGGGGCAGATAAGGGTGGTGCACTTGTCATTTTAAATCAGAATGAATAAATTGAAAGTCAGTTAAATGGCAAAGAAGTATGTAAGCCTTTATGTTATGAACATACTATTAAAATTAGTAAGGAAATATATTATATTCATAAACAAACAGTCCATGATAAAATTATGTCATTGAGAAAGGCAGAAGCCGAAACGCGTATGATGTGAGAGTTATCAGTACTATGTACTAACAGCTTTATTTTTTGTTTCCCTTTTTGGTGGTTTGTTTTTAACACTTGTCACAATAAATATGGATATTTTATTATAAAGATGGACTCCTTGGTGATTTCTACTTTTGGTTTATAGTTAGAGAGGAAAGAATGTAGTATAAATCACAATAGATCCCCAACAAAATTATAGTATATGTCAAAGCAGGAGAGAATAGACCCTGTGTCAAGAGAATGAATCCCTTAGCTAATAATAGACTGGGGGGTGCTCAATATCCTTAAATAAATAGTCAAAAAGGTTTGAAGAAAAAATGGATATAATCAGAGCACACAGTAACTACTAAATTATGAAAATTCAGTGTGTAAGTTAAATGGCTGAGTTCGAGCCAATAGATAATAAAACATAACTTTTAATATTAAATGGTAAAATAAAGGTGGTGAAAAACATTCACACTCACACAGTGTATTCTAAAATCAGTTAAAAATAGTAAGAGATGAATGCTATCATGCAGTGGCGGCTGGTGAATTTTTAAGATGGTGGTGCACAAGACCCCGCCCCTTTGAGAACGCCCCACCCCTTGAATGGCCCCACCCATTTGAACCAAAACCTAAACTCTTGAATCTGATTATATATATGTACTGGTCTGATAAACACTATTTATACATATCTTACTTACATTACATATATAATATCTTTATAACAGCAGCATGCTCTTACCTTACACCTCTTCTATTCTATTCAATATTGCAAGTATGCGCCGAAAGAAGAGCAGTATGAGAGCGTGCTGCTGTAAAAAAAATGTGTCTGTGTATGTGTCTGTGTGTAGTAGTAGTAGTGTTTATGTGTGTGTGTATATGTGTCTGTGTGTAGTAGTAGTAGTAGTGTTTATATGTGTGTGTATATGTCCGTGTGTTATAGTAGTAGTATTTGTGTGTGTGTGTGTATGTGTCTGTGTGTAGTAGCAGTAGTGTTTATATGTGTGGGTATCTTTTATAGCCATAATATTTTTTGTCAGGGTATAACACACATACACACACACTTTCATTATGTATTTTGTCCCCTTTTCCTGCATTGTGAAATTTCCAATTTTCCTGAGTTTCTATGAAGTAATGGGTACTGCCATGTTAAAACGTAGTTATCCTTTGTCTAGTCTCTTCTACTGAGGACAATTGAAGACAAAAAGTGTGCAAATGAAAACTGTTAAAATATAGCAATGCTAAAAAAGTGTTTTAAAATGATAAAATTACTTTAACATTTGTATATTCCATAAAACATTGTTTGCACAGTTGCACACTCTGGCCTAGATTTAGAGTTTGGCGGTAGCCGTGAAAACCAGCGTTAGAGGCTCCTAACGCTGGTTTTAGGCTACCGCCGGTATTTGGAGTCACTCAAAAAAGGGTCTAACGCTCACTTTTCAGCCGCGACTTTTCCATACCGCAGATCCCCTTACGTCAATTGCGTATCCTATCTTTTCAATGGGATCTTCCTAACTCCGGTATTTAGAGTCGTTTCTGAAGTGAGCGTTAGAGCTCTAACGACAAAACTCCAGCCGCAGAAAAAAAGCAGGAGTTAAGAGCTTTCTGGGCTAACGCCGGTTCATAAAGCTCTTAACTACTGTACCCTAAAGTACACTAACACCCATAAACTACCTATGTACCCCTAAACTGAGGTCCCCCCACATCGCCGCAACTCGATTACATTTTTTAACCCCTAATCTGCCGACCGCCACCTACGTTATACTTATGTACCCCTAATCTGCTGCCCCTAACACCGCTGACCCCTATATTATATTTATTAACCCCTAACCTGCCCCCCTCAACGTCGCCGCCAGCTACTTACAATAATTAACCCCTAATCTGCCGACCGCAAAGCGCCGCCACCTACGTTATCCTTATGTACCCCTAATCTGCTGCCCCTAACACCGCCGACCCCTATATTATATTTATTAACCCCTAATCTGCCCCCCTCAACGTCGCCGACACCTGCCTACACTTATTAACCCCTAATCTGCCGAGCGGACCTGAGCGCTACTATAATAAAGTTATTAACCCCTAATCCGCCTCACTAACCCTATCATAAATAGTATTAACCCCTAATCTGCCCTCCCTAACATCGCCGACACCTAACTTCAATTATTAACCCCTAATCTGATGACCGGAGCTCACCGCTACTATAATAAATGGATTAACCCCTAAAGCTAAGTCTAACCCTAACACTAACACCCCCCTAACTTAAATATAATTTACATCTAACGAAATTAATTAACTCTTATTAAATAAATTATTCCTATTTAAAGATAAATACTTACCTGTAAACTAAACCCTAATATAGCTACAATATAAATTATAATTTCATTGTAGCTATTTTAGGATTAATATTTATTTTACAGGCAACTTTGTAATTATTTTAACCAGGTACAATAGCTATTAAATAGTTAAGAACTATTTAATAGTTACCTAGTTAAAATAATAACAAAATTACCTGTAAAATAAATCCTAACCTAAGTTATAATTAAACCTAACACTACCCTATCAATAAATTAATTAAATAAAATACCTACAATTACCTACAATTAACCTAACACTACACTATCAATAAATAAATTTAATACAATTCCTACAAATAACTACAATTACATAAACTAACTAAAGTACAAAAAATAAAAAAGAACTAAGTTACAAAAAATAAAAAAATATTTACAAACATAAGAAAAATATTACAACAATTTTAAACTAATTACACCTACTCTAAGCCCCCTAATAAAACAACAAAGACCCCCAAAATAAAAAAATGCCCTACCCTATTCTAAATTAATAGAGTTAAAAGCTCTTTTACCTTACCAGCCCTGAACAGGGCCCTTTGCGGGGCATGCCCCAAGAAAATCAGCTCTTTTGCCTGTAAAAAAAAACATACAATACCCCCCCCCCAACATTACAACCCACCACCCACATACCCCTAATCTAACCCAAACCCCCCTTAAATAAACCTAACACTAAGCCCCTGAAGATCTTCCTACCTTGTCTTCACCTCAACAGGTATCACCGATCCGTCCTGGCATCCGGTGCTGAAGAGGTCCAGAAGAGGCTCCAAAGTCTTCCTCCTATCCGGCAAGAAGAGGACATCCGGACCGGCAAACATCTTCATCCAAGCGGCATCTTCGATCTTCTTCCATCCGGTGCGGAGCGGGTCCATGTTGAAGCAGCCGACGCGGATCCATCCTCTTCTTTCTGCGTCTCCCGACGAATGACGGTTCCTTTAAGGGACGTCATCCAAGATGGCGTCCCTTGAATTCCGATTGGCTGATAGGATTCTATCAGCCAATCGGAATTAAGGTAGGAATATTCTGATTGGCTGATGGAATCAGCCAATCAGAATCAAGTTCAATCCGATTGGCTGATCCAATCAGCCAATCAGATTGAGCTCGCATTCTATTGGCTGTTCCGATCAGCCAATAGAATGCGAGCTCAATCTGATTGGCTGATTGGATCAGCCAATCGGATTGAACTTGATTCTGATTGGCTGATTCCATCAGCCAATCAGAATATTCCTACCTTAATTCCGATTGGCTGATAGAATCCTATCAGCCAATCGGAATTCGAGGGACGCCATCTTGGATGACGTCCCTTAAAGGAACCATCATTCGTCGGGAGACGCCGGAAGAAGAGGATGGATCCGCGTCGGCTGCTTCAACATGGACCCGCTCCGCACCGGATGGAAGAAGATCGAAGATGCCGCTTGGATGAAGATGTTTGCCGGTCCGGATGTCCTCTTCTTGCCGGATAGGAGGAAGACTTTGGAGCCTCTTCTGGACCTCTTCAGCACCGGATGCCAGGACGGATCGGTGATACCTGTTGAGGTGAAGACAAGGTAGGAAGATCTTCAGGGGCTTAGTGTTAGGTTTATTTAAGGGGGGTTTGGGTTAGATTAGGGGTATGTGGGTGGTGGGTTGTAATGTTGGGGGGGGGGGTATTGTATTTTTTTTTTACAGGCAAAAGAGCTGATTTTCTTGGGGCATGCCCCGCAAAGGGCCCTGTTCAGGGCTGGTAAGGTTAAAGAGCTTTTAACTCTATTAATTTAGAATAGGGTAGGGCATTTTTTTATTTTGGGGGTCTTTGTTATTTTATTAGGGGGCTTAGAGTAGGTGTAATTAGTTTAAAATTGTTGTAATATTTTTCTTATGTTGGTAAATATTTTTTTATTTTTTGTAACTTAGTTCTTTTTTATTTTTTGTACTTTAGTTAGTTTATGTAATTGTAGTTATTTGTAGGAATTGTATTTAATTTATTTATTGATAGTGTAGTGTTAGGTTTTATTGTAGGTAATTGTAGGTATTTTATTTAATTAATTTATTGATAGGGTAGTGTTAGGTTTAATTATAACTTAGGTTAGGATTTATTTTACAGGTAATTTTGTTATTATTTTAACTAGGTAACTATTAAATAGTTCTTAACTATTTAATAGCTATTGTACCTGGTTAAAATAATTACAAAGTTGCCTGTAAAATAAATATTAATCCTAAAATAGCTACAATGTAATTATAATTTATATTGTAGCTATATTAGGATTTATTTTACAGGTAAGTATTTATCTTTAAATAGGAATAATTTATTTAATAAGAGTTAATTAATTTCGTTAGATGTAAATTATATTTAAGTTAGGGGGGTGTTAGTGTTAGGGTTAGACTTAGCTTTAGGGGTTAATCCATTTATTATAGTAGCGGTGAGCTCCGGTCGTCAGATTAGGGGTTAATAATTGAAGTTAGGTGTCGGCGATGTTAGGGAGGGCAGATTAGGGGTTAATACTATTTATGATAGGGTTAGTGAGGCGGATTAGGGGTTAATAACTTTATTATAGTAGCGCTCAGGTCCGCTCGGCAGATTAGGGGTTAATAAGTGTAGGCAGGTGTCGGCGACATTGAGGGGGGCAGATTAGGGGTTAATAAATATAATATAGGGGTCGGCGGTGTTAGGGGCAGCAGATTAGGGGTACATAGGGATAATGTAAGTTGCGGCGGTTTACGGAGCGGAAGATTAGGGGTTAATAATATAATGCAGGGGTCAGCGATAGCGGGGGCGGCAGATTAGGGGTTAATAAGTGTAAGGTTAGGGGTGTTTAGACTCGGGGTACATGTTAGAGTGTTAGGTGCAGACGTAGGAAGTGTTTCCCCATAGGAAACAATGGGGCTGCGTTAGGAGCTGAACGCTGCTTTTTTGCAGGTGTTAGGTTTTTTTTCAGCTCAAACAGCCCCATTGTTTCCTATGGGAGAATCGTGCACGAGCACGTTTTTGAGGCTGGCCGCGTTCGTAAGCAACTCTGGTATCGAGAGTTGCATTTGCGGTAAAAATGCTCTACGCTCCTTTTTTGGAGCCTAACGCAGCATTTTTTTGGACTCTCGATACCAGAGTTAATTTTATGGTGCGGCCAGAAAAAAGCCTGCGTAGCGTTAACAACCCATCTACCGCCAAACTCCAAATCTAGGCCTCTATGTCCCTAATTGCCCTCAGCAGAAAAGATTAGATAAGAGAAACCTAGGTTTTAACATGGCAGCATTGCCTAATTCTTTAAAGAAGCTAACATTGTATACATAGTTCTTAAAATTTAAACTGGTATTTTAAAGATACATCTACATATTCCTAAGGTAACCTTTGCTTTCATTATATCTTCATTATATCTTCAGTAAAATAAATGTTAGAAAAAAAATAAGAAAAATGCATACATTTTTAGTAAAACAAATGTAAAATTAAAAATAAAATATTTTGGGTGTGTCCACAAAGCTTTTAGCTAATTTTTGTATATATAGATGACAACCTTTGACTTTAATTGTTAACATTTCCCAAGACACCCAAATATATGTACATATGCAGACAGTCACACAAAAACGCATATACATACCAACACATTCTAAGTTTGATGAACATTTGTCTTTACACTTTCAATCAACAATCTGAGCTAAGCAATTATTTTTGAATCAGCCCTCATGTAATACACTTGTAATGGAGATAACATTTCCCACCATGCATGCATAGATTCTATTCTTAGTAAGCTAAGATGGTTAATGAGTAATTTGCTTCCTTTAACACAAAACTGACCCTCAGAAAACAAAAACCATTCTTGTTTAAGCTCTTGACAGCTCTGAAAATAACTGTAGGCAGCTGCCATATACATATTTTATCCCCATGATTATTTGCAGTTCTGAGAACATTCATACTGAATAAAGTTATTTACAAGTGACCTTTGCCTGTGCTTTTCATGCGTTGCATGTGTCAGAAGAAATGTTAGGTTGAGGACAAGCCAAGGTAGGAAATTATGGCGCCATATATATCGATAGAGACACATTAAAACAGTTTTTATTCTAAAGCCATAGTACCTGCTCTGTATGAACGAAGATCCTCTCCTGACAGCCTCCTCTTCCGCCCACACATGTAAGGCCAAGTCCACCTAGCTCAGACGCTGCAAAAGTAGTTGTGTAGTTTATGGCGTAACTGTTACGCCCCTGCCTCCTCTCCCCCCACACTGACACACATAGTCAGCTCAGCTCTTAGTGTGCGAGTGTCACGTGACAGCTGGCTCCCGCACACTAAGAGCTGTGCGAACAGGGAGGCTATGGGCTGGCCTGTAGGTGGCGCTGCAGTCAATGCAGTTTTAAAGTGAAAAGTGCTTTTGCCTATACTTCTATGTATCGCACGTGCGATACATCGAAGTATAGGCAAAACAGCCCTTTCCACTTTCAGGTTTCAGCCTAATATGCATGATGTCATGATGATAGTTACACTGCACAGTCTCACAGAACACAGCACACAGGAAAATAATACATAAATATAATATAAAATGATATAAATATAAATAAAAATTTTCATAATTTTTTTTTCTCATTTTTTTTCTTAAGTTCTGCTAATTTTGCCCCTCTCCTCTGCCCCCTGGGGGTTCACGTGCGACAGTGCACATATGGAGGAGCCTCCACTGCTATCATGCCCAGGTATATACCATGTAATGTGAGTTAAAAGGGTATGTCTGGCAGGGAAGCACCCAAAAATGCTCACGGATTGCACTGGAAGTCTAATCTACAAAGAGGATTGACCTCACACAAAATTATCTATAGCTAGTGCAATGCTGGAGCGGTGCTAAAACCTGTCAGAGTCCCAAACAGTTGGTCTAATAACATGAGAATATGTTAATAAGTAAATCATGTACCCATTTTATATTACTACACAAGTGTATGGTGGTCAATAAAGTGTTAAGGAAACACTAGCATGTGTTACAGGCATTTCATCCTGAGATCAAAGCCTTCCATGATTTCACTATGCCGGCATATAAAACGGGACCCAACGTTAAAAACAAGTTGGTTAAAGCAGATATTGGTGGCAAAAAATCACTGAGACAAACTTTCATTGACAGACCAAGAACAAGGTGTTTCCCTTGTCTCTCCTGCATTAAATTCAACTCTATGATTAAAGGAGAGAATATCTACCATCCATATACAGGAAAGAAATATTCCATTAAGGACAGGGTCAGACTGGGAATAAAAAGCAACCCTGGTGTGTGTTTGTATGAAGTATACAGACCGCACTCGCTGGGTTTCAGACAAACTTCAGTATTTCTTTATTTTGGTGACGTTTCGAGGATAATCTCCCCTTCCTCAGACCTCTATTTATTGCCCCTGCCGGCACCCTGGTTGTTGTGATTTTTGGTTAGTGCAGTTCCTAACATTTCTGTATTTATTTATATTATACAAAATGGTGTTCTGTGTATGTATGTGTATGTGGGGGTATTTGTGGGTATATGTATGTGTGTGTATGGGGGTATTTGTGGGTATATGTATGTGTGTGTGTGTATGGGGGTATTTGTGGGTATATGTATGTGTGTGTGTGTGTGTATGTGGGTATATGTATGTGTGTGTGTGTGTGTATGTGTGTGTGTATGTGGGTATATGTATGTGTGTGTGTGTGTGTGTATGTGGGTATTTGTGGGTATATGTATGTGTGTGTGTGTATGGGGGTATTTGTGGGTATATGTTTGTGTGTGTGTGTATGGGGGTATTTGTGGGTATATGTATGTGTGTGTGTATGGGGGTATTTGTGGGTATATGTATGTGTGTGTGTGTATGTGGGTATATGTATGTGTGTATGTGTGTGTGTATGTGGGTATGTGTGTGTGTGTGTGTGTGTGTATGTGGGTATTTGTGGGTATATGTATGTGGGTATATGTATGTGTGTGTGTGTATGTGGGTATATGTATGTGTGTGTGTGTATGGGGGTATTTGTGGGTATATGTATGTGTGTGTGTGTGTGTATGGGGGTATTTGTGGGTATATGTATGTGTGTGTGTGTGTATGGGGGTATTTGTGGGTATATGTATGTGTGTGTGTGTATGTGGGTATATGTGGGTATATGTGTGTGTGTGTGTGTATGGGGGTATTTGTGGGTATATGTATGTGTGTGTGTGTGTATGGGGGTATTTGTGGGTATATGTATGTGTGTGTGTATGGGGGTATTTGTGGGTATATGTATGTGTGTGTGTTTATGTGTGTGTGTGTATGTGGGTATTTGTGGGTATATGTATGTGGGTATCTGTATGTGTGTGTGTGTATGTGGGTATATGTATGTGTGTGTGTATAGGGGTATTTGTGGGTATATGTATGTGTGTATGTGTATGGGGGTATTTGTGGGTATATGTATGTGTATGTGTGTGTGTGTGTGTGTGTATGGGGGTATTTGTGGGTATATGTATGTGTGTGTGTATGTGGGTATATGTATGTGTGTGTGTGTATGGGGGTATTTGTGGGTATATGTATGTGTGTGTGTGTATGGGAGTATTTGTGGGTATATGTATGTGTGTGTGTGTGTGTGTATGGGGGTATTTGTGGGTATATGTATGTGTGTGTGTGTGTATGGGGTATTTGTGGGTATATGTATGTGTGTGTGTATGGGGGTATTTGTGGGTATATGTATGTGTGTGTGTGCATGTGGGTATATGTGGGTATATGTATGTGTGTGTGTGTGTGTATGTGGGTATTTGTGGGTATATGTATGTGTGTGTATGGGGGTATTTGTGGGTATATGTATGTGTGTGTGTGTGTATGTGGGTATATGTATGTGTGTGTGTGTGTGTATGGGGGTATTTGTGGGTATATGTATGTGTGTGTGTGTATGGGGGTATTTGTGGGTATATGTATGTGTGTGTATGGGGGTATTTGTGGGTATATGTATGTGTGTGTGTGTATGTGGGTATATGTATGTGTGTGTATGGGGGTATTTGTGGGTATATGTATGTGTGTGTGTGTATGGGGGTATTTGTGGGTATATGTATGTGTGTGTGTATGGGGGTATTTATGGGTATATGTATGTGTGTGTGTGTATGTGGGTATGTATGTTTGTGTGTAAATATTAGTGTTGAAAGTGTGGATGCCTGCAATTTGGAGCATACATTAGCTGAAGCAATAAAAAAAGAGCTGCAGTGTTTACATATAAGATGTCTTATAAACCTTTTCAGGTTAAATCAAGAGCAATGAGAGATATATTGAGGCACTGGAACAAAAAACATAAATTTTTTTTTCCTGCTGCAACACTACTTACTACAAAGTATTGCTGCATGGTTGTTCTTCTGTTCTTCTAATCCTCTGCTTAAGAATTTATGGCTGACCTACCTCTGACTGCACAGGAAAATAGTACCTCCCTGATAACTTTCCTTTGAGTTTCTGACTAAGGACTAACGTGACCTCTGGTCTCCTACTGCACTGATGAACCAGTCAAAAAGTAATAAAAGTAAAAGTATATATATCATTTTCACTGTTTACACAGCATGTGAGCGAGGTGGAACAAAGTGCCGGCCACATTTACAAATTTACACCGTACATAGGGGTAGATTTATCAAGCAGCAGATGCTGCAATCTACCCCCGAGGTTTCTGGTCTGCTTGAAACTCAAGTTAAGAAGCAGCGGTCGTAAGACCACTGCTCCTTAACTCATCCGACACCTCTGAGGTGGTAATCGGGATGATTAACACCCCCTGCTAGCGGCCGATTGGCCACAAATTTGCAGGGGGCAGCATTGCACAAGCATTTAACCAGAAATGCTTGTGCAATAATAAATGCCGATAGCATTTATCGATGCCGGACGGACATGATCCACTATAGCGGATCATGTCTGTCCAATATTTGATCAATCTATCCCATATTATGCTGGAATGGATGCTGCTCTAATATGACAGATTTAATGATTAAAAGTGCCCCTGTTTTTAATAGTATTTCTCTTGTTAAGTGTATTCAGTCCACGGGTCATCCATTACTTATGGGATTATATCTCCTTCCCAACAGGAAGTTGCAAGAGGATCACCCAAGCAGAGCTGCTATATAGCTCCTCCCCTCACATGTCATATCCAGTCATTCTCTTGCAACTCAACTAGATAGGACGTTGTGAGAGGTCTGTGGTGTTTTTTATACTTAGTTTATTTCTTCAATCAAAAGTTTGTTATTTTAAATGGCACCGGAGTGTGCTGTTTGTTCTCAGGCAGTATTTGGAAGAAGAATCTGCCTGCGTAACTAAGAAGTAACTAAGATCCACTGGCTGTTCTCGCACATTCTGAGGAGTGGGGTAACTTTCAGAAAGGGAATAGCGTGTGGGGAATCCAGCAAACAAGGTATGTGCAGCAAATTATTTTTCTAAGGAATGGAATTGACTAAGAAAATACTGCTGATACCGATGTAATGTAAGTACAGCCTTAAATGCAGCAGCGACTGGTATCAGGCTGATGAATGTATGTACAATAAGTAATTTTCTAAGGAATGGAATTTGACTAAGAAAATACTGTTAATACTGAAGTATTGTATAAGCCTTAACTGCAGTAGAAGCGACTGGTAGCAGGCTTATTAATAACACTACCTAACTTTTAAAGTGTATGTTTAAAACGTTTACTGGCATGTTATTCGTATTTTGTGAGGTACTTTGGTGATAAATCATTTTGGGCATGAATTTCCACATGGCTGTTGTTTATTTCTACATAGAAACGGTTAACTGAGGTTTCCCACTGTTGTAATCGGAGTGGGAGGGGCCTATTTTAGCGCTTTTTTGCGCAGTAAAAAGTCTTCAAAAGTCATTTTGAGGGAGGTAATCAGTCACAGCAGACCTGTGACAGTGTGTTTGACTGTGATAAAAACGTTAATTGTTAAATTGATTATCCGTTTTTGGGTATTAAGGGGTTAATCATCCATTTGCTAGTGGGTGTAATACTTTGCTGACTTAATACATTTACTGTGAAAATTTGGTTGCTATAACTGATTTGGTTCATTGTTATTTCAACTGTGACGATTTTTTTGTGCTTCTTAAAGGCGCAGTAACGTTTTTTATATTGCTTGTAAATTGATTTGAAAGGATTTTCCAAGCTTGCTAGTCTCATTGCGACTCTGTTTAAACATGTCTGACACAGATGAATCTGTTTGTTCACTATGTTTGAAGGCCAATGTGGAGCCCCACAGAAATATGTGTACTAAATGTATTGATGTCACTTTGAATAAAAGTCAATCTATATCTGTAAAGAAATTATCACCAGACAACGAGGGGGAAGTTATGCCGACTAACTCTCCTCACGTGTCAGTACCTTCGCCTCCCGCTCAGGAGGCGCGTGATATTGTGGCGCAAAGTACATCAGAGAGGCCCATACAAATCACTTTGCAAGACATGGCTGCTGTTATGACAGAGGTATTATCTAAATTGCCTGAATTAAGAGGCAAGCGCGATAGCTCTGGGTTAAGGACAGAGCGCGCTGATGTTGTGAGAGCCATGTCTGATACTGCGTCACAATTTGCAGAACATGAGGACGGAGAGCTTCATTCTGTGGGTGACGGATCTGATCCAGGGAGACCGGATTCAGAGATTTCTAATTTTAAATTTAAGCTTGAGAACCTCCGCGTATTGCTAGGGGAGGTATTAGCGGCTCTGAATGATTGTAACATGGTTGCAATTCCAGAGAAAGTATGTAGGTTGGATAGATACTTTGCGGTACCGGTGTGTACTGACGTTTTTCCTATACCTAAAAGGCTTACAGAAATTATTAGCAAGGAGTGGGATAGACCCGGTGTGCCCTTTTCCCCTCCTCCGATATTTAGAAAAATGTTCCCAATAGACGCCACCACACGAGACTTATGGCAGACGGTCCCTAAGGTGGAGGGAGCAGTTTCTACTTTAGCTAAACGCACCACTATCCCGGTGGAGGATAGTTGTGCTTTTTCGGATCCAATGGATAAAAAATTAGAAGGTTACCTTAAGAAAATGTTTGTTCAACAAGGTTTTATCTTACAGCCCCTTGCATGCATTGCGCCTGTCACTGCTGCTGCGGCATTCTGGTTTGAGTCTCTGGAAGAGGCCATTCGCACAGCTCCATTGGATGAGATTATGGCCAAGCTTAAAGCACTTAAGCTAGCTAATGCATTTGTTTCCGATGCTGTTGTACATTTAACCAAACTAACGGCTAAGAACTCCAAATTCGCCATCCAGGCGCGCAGAGCGCTATGGCTTAAATCATGGTCAGCTGACGTGACTTCTAAATCTAAATTGCTTAATATTCCTTTCAAAGGGCAGACCTTATTCGGGCCCGGCTTGAAAGAAATTATTGCTGACATTACTGGAGGTAAGGGTCAAACTCTTCCTCAGGACAGGGCCAAATCAAAGGCCAAACAGTCTAATTTTCGTGCCTTTCGTAACTTCAAGGCAGGAGCAGCATCAACTTCCTCCGCTCCAAAACAGGAAGGACCTGCTGCTCGTTACAGACAGGGCTGGAAAGCTAACCAGCCCTGGAACAAGGGCAAGCAGGCCAGAAAGCCTACTTCTGCCCCTAAGACAGCATGAAGAGAGGGCCCCCTATCCGGAAACGGATCTAGTGGGGGGGCAGACTATCTCTCTTCGCCCAGGCTTGGGCAAGAGATGTCCAGGATCCCTGGGCGTTGGAGATCATATCTCAGGGATATCTTCTGGACTTCAAAGCATCTCCTCCACAAGGGAGATTTCATCTTTCAAGGTTATCAGCAAACCAAATAAAGAAAGAGGCATTTCTACGCTGTGTGCAAGACCTCTTAGTAATGGGGGTGATCCACCCAGTTCCGCGGACGGAACAAGGGCAAGGGTTTTACTCAAATCTGTTTGTGGTTCCCAAGAAAGAGGGAACCTTCAGACCAATCTTGGACCTAAAAATCTTAAACAAGTTCCTAAGAGTTCCATCATTCAAAATGGAAACTATTCGAACCATCCTACCCATGATCCAAGAGGGTCAATACATGACCACGGTAGACTTAAAGGATGCCTACCTTCATATACCGATTCACAAAGATCATTATCGGTACCTAAGATTTGCCTTTCTAGACAGGCATTACCAGTTTGTAGCTCTTCCTTTCGGGTTGGCTACGGCCCCGAGAATCTTCACAAAGGTTCTGGGCTCACTTCTAGCGGTTCTAAGACCGCGAGGCATAGCGGTGGCTCCGTATCTAGACGACATCCTGATACAGGCGTCAAGCTTCAAATGGCCAAGTCTCATACAGAGATAGTTCTGGCATTTCTGAGGTCGCATGGGTGGAAAGTGAACGTGGAAAAGAGTTCTCTATCACCACTCACAAGAGTCTCTTTTCTAGGGACTCTTATAGATTCTGTAGAGATGAAAATTTACCTGACGGAGTCCAGGTTATCAAAGCTTCTAAATGCTTGCCGTGTCCTTCATTCCATTCCACGCCCGTCAGTGGCTCAGTGCATGGAAGTAATCGGCTTAATGGTAGCGGCAATGGACATAGTGCCATTTGCGCGCCTGCATCTCAGACCGCTGCAATTATGCATGCTAAGTCAGTGGAATGGGGATTACTCAGATTTGTCCCCTCTGCTAAATCTGGACCAAGAGACCAGAGATTCTCTTCTCTGGTTTCTTTCTCGGGCCCATCTGTCCAAGGGTATGACCTTTCGCAGGCCAGATTGGACGATTGTAACAACAGATGCCAGCCTTCTAGGTTGGAGCGCAGTCTGGAATTCCCTGAAGGCTCAGGGATTATGGACTCAGGAGGAGAAACTCCTCCCAATAAATATTCTGGAGTTGAGAGCAATACTCAATGCTCTTCTAGCTTGGCCTCAGTTAGCAACACTGAGGTTAATCAGATTTCAGTCGGACAACATAACGACTGTGGCTTACATCAAGGGGGAACCAGGAGTTCCCTAGCGATGTTGGAAGTCTCAA
This sequence comes from Bombina bombina, assembly GCF_027579735.1. Lineage (NCBI taxonomy): Eukaryota > Metazoa > Chordata > Amphibia > Anura > Bombinatoridae > Bombina > Bombina bombina. Next base: position 115,344,462 of record NC_069508.1, on the reverse strand, counting down.
AGATAATTCGCTGGGCAGAGTCTCACTCTTGCCACCTGTCAGCGATCTACATCCCAGGCGTGGAGAACTGGGAGGCTGATTTTCTAAGTCGCCAGACTTTTCATCCGGGGGAGTGGGAACTTCATCCGGAGGTCTTCGCTCAACTGATTCATCGTTGGGGCAAACCAGATCTGGATCTCATGGCGTCTCGCCAGAACGCCAAGCTTCCTTGTTACGGATCCAGGTCCAGGGACCCGGGAGCGGCGCTGATAGATGCTCTGACAGCCCCTTGGGTCTTCAACATGGCTTATGTGTATCCACCATTTCCGATGCTACCTCGACTGATTGCCAAGATAAAACAGGAGAGAGCATCAGTGATTCTGATAGCACCTGCGTGGCCACGCAGGACCTGGTATGCAGACCTAGTGGACATGTCGTCCTGTCCACCATGGTTTCTTCCTCTGAGGCAGGACCTTCTAATACAAGGTCCTTTCAAACATCCAAATCTAATTTCTCTGAGGCTGACTGCATGGAGATTGAACGCTTGATTCTATCAAAGCGTGGCTTCTCGGAGTCAGTTATTGATACCTTAATATAGGCACGGAAGCCTGTTACCAGAAAAATTTACCATAAGATATGGCGTAAATATTTATATTGGTGCGAATCCAAGGGTTACTCATGGAGTAAGGTTAGGATTCCTAGGATATTGACTTTTCTACAAGAAGGTTTAGAAAAGGGTTTATCTGCTAGTTCGTTAAAGGGACAGATTTCTGCTCTGTCTATTCTCTTACACAAACGTCTGGCAGAAGTTCCAGACGTCCAGGCTTTTTGTCAGGCTTTGGCTAGGATTAAGCCGGTGTTTAAGACTGTTGCTCCTCCGTGGAGCTTAAACTTGGTTCCTAAAATTCTTCAAGGAGTCCCGTTTGAACCCCTTCATTCCATTGATATTAAGCTTTTATCTTGGAAAGTTCTGTTTTTGATGGCTATTTCCTCGGCTCGAAGAGTCTCTGAGTTATCGGCCTTACATTGTGATTCTCCTTATCTGATCTTCCATTCAGACAAGGTAGTTCTGCGTACTAAACCTGGGTTTTTACCTAAGGTGGTTTCTAACAGGAATATCAATCAGGAGATTGTTGTTCCATCATTATGTCCTAATCCTTCTTCAAAGAAGGAACGACTTTTGCATAATCTGGACGTAGTCCGTGCCCTGAAGTTCTATTTACAGGGAACTAAAGATTTTCGTTAAACTTCTTCCCTGTTTGTCGCGTACTCTGGTCAGAGGAGAGGTCAAAAAGCTTCGGCAACCTCTCTCTCCTTTTGGCTTCGTAGCATAATACGTTTAGCCTATGAGACTGCTGGACAGCAGCCTCCTGAACGAATTACAGCTCATTCCACTAGAGCTGTGGCTTCCACCTGGGCCTTTAAGAATGAGGCCTCTGTTGAACAGATTTGCAAGGCTGCGACTTGGTCTTCGCTTCACACTTTTTCAAAATTTTACAAATTTGACACTTTTGCTTCTTCGGAGGCTGTTTTTGGGAGAAAGGTTCTACCGGCAGTGGTTCCTTCCGTTTAAGTTCCTGCCTTGTCCCTCCCATCATCCATGTACTTTAGCTTTGGTATTGGTATCCCATAAGTATTGGATGACCCGTGGACTGAATACACTTAACAAGAGAAAACATAATTTATGCTTACCTGATAAATTTATTTCTCTTGTAGTGTATTCAGTCCACGGCCCGCCCTGTCTTTTAAGGCAGATTTAAATTTTAATTAAAACTCCAGTCACCACTGCACCCTATGGTTTCTCCTTTCTTGTCTTGTTTCGGTCGAATGACTGGATATGACATGTGAGGGGAGGAGCTATATAGCAGCTCTGCTTGGGTGATCCTCTTGCAACTTCCTGTTGGGAAGGAGATATAATCCCATAAGTAATGGATGACCCGTGGAATGAATACACTACAAGAGAAATAAATTTATCAGGTAAGCATAAATTATGTTTTTTAAAAACCGGGCACTTATTCATGAAACTTACATTCACTTTAAGCATGAATAAGGGCAAAGTATGTGCCTGAAGCGTTGCTTTAATTGTTGGACCCTGCACTAATGCAAAATAAAGGTATTTTCTTTTTCTTGCTTTCTTATTTAAATAGTCACAGACATAAAATCCACAACTGCTTGATCAGAGGGCATTTAAAAAGATAGTAACAGCACAATAGTAATATCACCTAAACAAATTAATTGTACAGAAATCAGACCCACGTTCATGTTTTGTGTTCTGCATTCTGTAAAATAGGAGCTTACGTTAAAGCCACCATCACTAGAAATAGTCCACATATTTTATACTCAATAAAATATTTCAATATACACTTTCAATGCTTAAGCAAGATATATTTATTAAAATACTGACAGTAATAATCACAGGTTGATTCTATCATAATGTTGTTGAAAAGTAAATGAAGATGTGACCCAAATATTTTACTGTAGAATAAATGGAATGAAAATGAAGAACAAGTGTCAAAATTAGTTTGTACTATTTATACAACATGGTGACATCACAACTTTGAATGCTGTTTCCGTCTTAAGGTTCCAGCAATGTTCCCATATGGATTGTCCAATGGCAGTAACACCTGTAGAAAATAGATTGATAAAATACACAATGATCAAAAATGCATAATAATTGTCATTTTTTATCTCTTCTCAAAGGAGTCAAAGCAGATAAGCACATGGATACAAACTTTTATTTTTCAGACAGAGTATGCAATTGTAGACAACTTTTATTTTTATTTTAGATAAAATCTTTTTTTATTGGATTCAACATCTCATACATGACAAAGGTATAGAACATTGGATCACACAAACATCTTCCAAGTGTTATGAAATCAATTTGATTCTAATTTCCGATAATAATAACAGCCTGTATATTTAAGTACTGAATATCCCACTTTCTGGAGTCCAATACAGAACCCAATCAAAGATGTTACTCCAGCAAACTTATTAATGTAGCTTTGTAGAGCATAGTCCAGAATGTCCTTTTGCCCATACTCCTATCCTAGAGACCCTTACGGGTATTGTCCTACATCCCTTTGCTGTATACTCTTACTGAGAGTCAAACCAATTACCTTTTATACTTTAAGCAAAAACACAAATTAAACAACATATTCAATAAACAAATAAATGTACTAATAAACAACTGTGTGGTCGAAAGCTGTAATCAAGAGTTGTTATTCCTCTGGTCAATTGTAGTCATCTCTAACTATCCTGTTATCAGACATCAGCTATTTATAGGACAGCTTGCTCTTGGGTGTGTAACCACCTCCCCATTATATGTCCCCTTTTGCAATCCAGTAAAACCAGGTTCTATGGAATTGATCTGCGGTGCCTTGCATCCACACTATTATTTTCGTCATGCTGTATATATGCTGTATTTTGTCCAGAATTTCTATCCAACCTGGGACTCCTTCTTTCCAATGTCTGGCTATACAGACTCTAGTGGCCATGCAGAATATTTTAATAAGCCTGTTTAGCTGGGTGTTGTACTTTGGGTTATTTTAGTTGAGAAGTGCCTGATGTATTGTGAGGGAAAAGGGTTCATTGAGACGTTTACTTATAAGAGTTGCTAATTGGTCCCAGATATCCCGGACCCCAGAGCACTCCCACCACATATGCAGATAAGTGCCCGGCCCCCACATCCCCTATAGCATAGGTTTGTGTTAGATGTTGAGAAATGAGAAGACCTCACGGGAGTCAGGTACCACCTAAATAATATTTTAATGCAGTTTTCCCTGAGGTCTGCACTGATCAGGCCTTTGCAGGATTCAAAGAATCTGATCCCATTCCCCTTTTGGGAGAAGCACCCCTAACTCTGTTTCCCATTTGGAAACCAATGTCGACTTGTCATTATTTTTATTGTCTTGTAATGTCAGATATAATGTAGCTATGGTATACTTATCTCTAGTGGGAGTTTTGCAGATATGTTCCAACGTGGTGCAAGGGACTGCGTCTAGATCTATGCCATTTTTGTTTATCACTGATGTTATTTGGAGATATAGGAACCATTGTGGTTTTAGTGGTTGGATTTTGGCTTGTATTTGAGTAAAGGTCAGTATTCTTCCCCCTTTTGTAAAATCCGCCACCCTATAGAGTACTTTGTTTTCCCATTTTCCTATCATTCTATGAAGTTCTGGGGGTAGAAGGGTTCGAATGGGTCTCGTTTTAGTGTTTGTAGGCATTAAATTCAGGTGCTTTGTAAGGGTTTTCCAAATTTGTATTGTTTCTAAGGTGACAGGAGACCTGTAGTGAGGGTCATCTCTTTTGGGTTTCAGCAGCCAAAGAATGTCATCTGGGGAGTTGCATTGCAATAGGTCTGTCTCTATTTTCACCCAAACAACACAATGGGGTGTTTTGGTGAGCAAGGTGGCCTGTGCCAGTCTAGCTGCTTGGTAGTAACCCGTGAGATTGGGTACTCCTACCCCTCCTAACTGCCTGTGTTACTATGTGGGAAGCTCCCCTTTTTATTTTTATTTTATTTTTATTTTTATTTTATTTTAATTTACAGCTATGATCAAATTTGTTTTGTTCTCTTGGTACACTTTGTTGAAGACCAGGATTGGGGGCATTTTTATGATGACTCTATTACACATAAAACAAGTGTCTTTCTATTTTTGGACAAAGTGTTGGAAATATATTTTTCTTCCATGCTACATGATAAATATTGAGTTACACATTGTTGCACCACATGAGATAACAGCTTATATGCTTTATCATTGTAGTGGGAGATAATTTGTAGTTTCCAGTAACCATGCTGCCACACACATATATCCATCAAATGAAGACAAAGCACTTGCTAACATGCTATAAACAAGGCCAGTTTTCTCATGAGGAAAATTGGGTAACTATTCATGAGCACATTTACTCAGTGGCCATCTTTGGTAAGAGTAAAGTGCCAGTCTTCTATGACACTTTTGCTCCTAGAGCCCTTGGGGACCAGATTAAAATAAGCAGGGGCTCCTCTGCAATAAGTGGGGCACTACATCCTCAGTATGCCCCCAATCTGACCTGGTTGTGCTATAATGTTGTAGCAGCTAATAAAGTTACTTCAGATTTGTGAGTCTTACCTCATCTTGGTTGGTGAGTCCCATCTTGCTGAGGTCCATGGTAAAATAATGTTTGTTTGGTAATATTATTTCAATTTCTTCAATCTAAAAATTAAAAACAAACAATTTCTTACAAATTTTTTAAAAATAAAAAGTGCAAAAAAACTAACTTTTCATCCTCAAATCTATTATTACCAGAAGTTCAATACAAACAAGTTTTATCGTGACTATATATATATATTACAGCAAAAGCAAGAAATATTTAATATTTGTATTGTTTGTATTGTTTTTAATTGTTTTACAATCATTGACTATACAAAATACCACATGAGTAACAGAAGAAATCACGAGTAAGCACAAGCACCAAAAAAAGAAAAAAAATTATTATTATTTTTTTTTTTAAATGAAATCACATTTTCATCAAGGGTCCCGTCCAGACTTTACGCAAAAACTCCATAAACAAAGCAATAATAACTGTCTTTGATCCTTCTTAAAATAATAAAGATATGTTTCTTTCTTGTTTAATCTCTAACAAAAATTATCTTATTAATCCCCTTGGGGCTCATATAATATTCTAAGTTTGACAACCACTTATTGACAATTAACAATCTGAAACCGTACATGATACATAGATAAGCCACCACTACCCTAATTAACACCAGCACAAAACATCCAAATCCAATGCCCTTCCCAACCAGGGAAGTGGGGATGGTGGAGAAGGAATAAATACCCCCCCCCAATAAAAAATAAAAATAAAAAAATCATAGCAAGTCTCCTCTTAACATTCAGGAGAATACTAGAGCAGAGAGCCCTAGAGAGGTGCGCTTGTACGGAGCTATAAACGAATCCCCAGATGACGGCAGCGCTCTTGATAGAAGCAGATTTTGGGGCCTAGTTATCAAGCCGTCAACCTCAAATACGCTGGAATTCCGCAGCGTATTTGTGGCGAGGCTGATTCGCCTTAGTTATCAAAGGCTCGAGACCGGCAAAAGTAGAATTTTGTGACGTAAACTTCGATCCGCCGGACTCAGTCCGACACAGATCGATTCTTACGTCACTCCAGATGTTCCGCACACAAGTGCGGCACAATCTCACTACTTTTGCTAGTTATCAAAAAACTAGCAGGTACGCTCGGCACTTTTACGGCCCAGCGTACCTGGTTTTCAAAGCGCCAGCCTGGAGGCGGCGGATCCCATAGGAATCAATGGGAGTCTGACCATAACGAAAGTACAAGTTCGCTGCTGACAGACATCCCATTGATTCCTATGGGAGCTGTCTACACCTAACACCCTAACATGTACCCCGAGTCTAAACACCACTAATCTGTCCCCCCTACACCGCCGCAACTAAATAAAGTTATTACCCCCTAAACCGCCGCTCCCGGAGCCCACCGCAAGCTACTCTATACATATTAACCCCTAAACCGCCGCCTCCCGGAGCCCACCGCAACTATAATAAATGTATTAACCCCTAAACCGCCACTCCCGGAGCCCACCGCAACTATAATAAATGTATTAACCCCTAAACCGCCGCTCCCGGAGCCCACCGCCACCTACATTATACCTATTAACCCCTATCCTGCCCCCCTATACCGCCGCCCTCTATAATAACGTTATTAACCCCTAAACCTAAGTCTAACACTAACCCTAATGCCCCCTTTACTTAAATATTAATTAAATAAATCTAAATAATATTTCTATTATTAACTAAATTAATCCTATTTAAAACTAAATGCTTACCTGTAAAATAAACCCTAATATAGCTACAATATAAATAATAATTATATTGTAGCTATCTTAGGATTTATTTTTATTTTACAGGCAACTTTCAATTTATTTTAACTAGGTCCAATAGCTATTAAATAGTTATTAACTATTTAATAGCTTACCTAGCTAAAATAAAGAGAAATTTACCTGTAAAATAAAAACTAACCTAAGTTAAAATTACACCTAACACTACACTATACTTTAATATATTATTCCTATTTAAAACTAAATACTTACCTATAAAATAAACCCTAAGATAGCTGCAATTTAATTAATAATTACATTGTAGCTATCTTAAGATTTATATTTATTTTACAGGTAACTTTGTATTTATTTTAGCTAGTTAGAATAGTTATTAAATAGTTATTAACTATTTAATAACTACCTAGCTAAAAGAAATACAAAATTACCTGTAAAATAAATCCTAACCTAAGTTACAATTAAACCTAATACTACACTATCATTAAATTAATTAAATAAACTACCTACAAATAACTACAATTAAATACAATTACATAAACTAACTAAAGTACAAAAAATAAAAAAAGCTAAGTTACAGAAAATAAAAAAATAAGTTACAAACATTTTACAAATATTACAACAATTTTAAGCTACTTACACCTAATCTAAGCCCCCTAATAAAATAACAAACCCCCCCAAAATAAAAAAAATGCCCTACCCTATTGTAAATTAAATAAAGTTCAAAGCTCCTTTACCTTACCAGCCCTTAAAAGGGCCATTTGTGGGGGCATGCCCCCAAAAGTTCAGCTCTTTTGCCTGTAAATGAAAAATACAACCCCCCCCCAACATTAAAACCCACCACCCACATACCCCTAATCTAACCCAAACCCCCCTTACAAAAACCTAACACTAATCCCCTGAAGATCATCCTACCTTGAGTCGTCTTCACTCAGCCGAGCAGCGATGGAACCCAAGTGGACATCCGGACCGGCAGAAGTGATCATCCAAGGGGCGCTGAAGAAATCTTCCATCCGATGAAGTCATCATCCAGGCGGCGCTGAAGAAGTCTTCGATCCGGGCGATGTCATCTTCCAAGCCGTGTCTTGAATCTTCCTTCCGCCGACGCGGAACCTCCTTCTTCACAGACGGACTACGACGAATGAAGGCTCCTTTAAGGGACGTCACCCAAGATGGCGTCCCCTCAATTCTGATTGGCTGATAGGATTCTATCAGCCAATCGGAATTAAGGTAGGAAAAATCTGATTGGCTGATGGAATCAGCCAATCAGATTGAGCTTGCATTCTATTGGCTGTTCCGATCAGCCAATAGAATGCGAGCTCAATCTGATTGGCTGATTGGATCAGCCAATCGGATTGAACTTGAATCTGATTGGCTGATTCCATCAGCCAATCAGATTTTTCCTTCCTTAATTCCGATTGGCTGATAGAATCCTATCAGCCAATTGGAATTGAGGGGACGCCATCTTGGATGACGTCCCTTAAAGGAGCCTTCATTCGTCGTAGTCCGTCGGTGAAGAAGGATGTTCCGCGGCGGCGGAAGGAAGATTCAAGACCCAGCTTGGAAGATGACATCGCCCGGATCGAAGACTTCTTCAGCGCCGCCTGGATGATGACTTCATCGGATGGAAGATTTCTTCAGCGCCCCTTGGATGATCACTTCTGCCGGTCCGGATGTCCACTTGGGTTCCATCGCTGCTCGGCTGAGTGAAGACGACTCAAGGTAGGATGATCTTCAGGGGATTAGTGTTAGGTTTTTGTAAGGGGGGTTTGGGTTAGATTAGGGGTATGTGGGTGGTGGGTTTTAATGTTGGGGGGGGGGGTTGTATTTTTCATTTACAGGCAAAAGAGCTGAACTTTTGGGGGCATGCCCCCACAAATGGCCCTTTTAAGGGCTGGTAAGGTAAAAGAGCTTTGAACTTTATTTATTTTACAATAGGGTAGGGCATTTTTTTATTTTGGGGGGGTTTGTTATTTTATTAGGGGGCTTAGATTAGGTGTAAATAGCTTAAAATTGTTGTAATATTTGTAAAATGTTTGTAACTTATTTTTTTATTTTCTGTAACTTAGCTTTTTTTATTTTTTGTACTTTAGTTAGTTTATGTAATTGTATTCAATTGTAGTTATTTGTAGGTAGTTTATTTAATTAATTTAATGATAGTGTAGTGTTAGGTTTAATTGTAACTTAGGTTAGGATTTATTTTACAGGTAATTTTGTATTTCTTTTAGCTAGGTAGTTATTAAATAGTTAATAACTATTTAATAACTATTCTAACTAGCTAAAATAAATACAAAGTTACCTGTAAAATAAATATAAATCCTAAGATAGCTACAATATAATTATTATTTATATTGTAGCTATCTTAGGGTTTATTTTACAGGTAAGTATTTAGTTTTAAATAGGAATAATTTATTTAATGATAGTGTAGTGTTAGGTGTAATTGTAACTTAGGTTAGTTGTTAGTTTACAGGTTAATTGTAACTTAGGTTAGGATTTATTTTACAGGTAATTTTGTATTTCTTTTAGCTAGGTAGTTATTAAATAGTTAATAACTATTTAATAACTATTCTAACTAGCTAAAATAAATACAAAGTTACCTGTAAAATAAATATAAATCCTAAGATAGCTACAATATAATTATTATTTATATTGTAGCTATATTAGGGTTTATTTTAAAGGTAAGTATTTAGTTTTAAATAGGATTAATTTAGTTCATAATATAAATATTATTTAGATTTATTTAATTAATATTTAAGTTAGGGGGGCATTAGGGTTAGTGTTAGACATCAGTTTAGGGGTTAATAAATTTATTACAGTGGCGGCGTCGTAGTGGGGGGCAGGATAGGGGTTAATACATTTATTATAGGTGGCGACGGTGTAGGGGGGGCAGGATAGGGGTTAATAGGTTTAATATAGGTTGCGGCGGGTTCAGGGAGCGGCGGTTTAGGGGTTAAACTATTTATTTAGTTGCGGCGAGGTGCGGGATCAGCAGGATAGGGGTTAATAATTTTATTATAGAGGGCGACGGTATAGGGGGGGCAGGATAGGGGTTACTAGGTATATTGTAGGTGGCGGTGGGCTCCGGGAGCGGCGGTTTAGGGGTTAATACATTTATAAGAGTTGCGGCAGGGTCTAGGAGCGGCGGTTTAGGGGTTAGTAACTTTATTTAGTTGCGGGGGGCTCCGGGGGCGTCGGTATAGGGGGTAGAACAGTGCAGTTTAGTGTGGGTGCTTAGTGACAGGCTAGCAATAAAGCTGGGAAAAAGCTGAAGAGCAGCGAGATCGGATGAGTGATAACTCTCACAGTCCGCTGCTCATCGCCCCGCGGCTTTTTGACAGCTTTATTTGATAACTTAGGCGAACGTATTCAAGGTCCGCGGCGGCGAAGGTAGGCGAGCTTAGGCGGACGTATTGGGCCGGCGAAGCCAGAAAAGTAGACGGCTTGATAACTACCCCCTATAGTGGTAAGTCCTGTAGGAGACAGAAAACAAAGAGGCGCAAAATAGGACAGTACCGTCTAGTAACACAACAGCACAGCACAATAGAGGTGTCTCCCCCTATATTATTCTACTCACAAGAGCAGCGGCACAACCAGAGTGCTGAACACAGCAGGATGGGACTATAGCGAGTCACCGAAAGACACGCCAAACATGGGAGATGAAAACCCAGGATGTCAGACAGCCCGCACGATCCACTCCAAAATCAGCAGTTGGCCAGAGAGGTGTGGTGAAACACCGGTCCCGGATAGGTGATTAGATAGTGGCCAGTGCAGGACAGGACATGCAGGATATAGTGGATAACATCATATGACAGAGCAAGCAGGCAGTAGAATAAAATACTATTTATTAAAAGTCCATTAAAATCAGCAATGCATTTCTCAGCTAATAACTAGCTGTTTCATTAGGCTGTATCAATGATATGATACAGCCTGATGAAACGGCTAGCATTAGCTGAGAAACGCGTTGTTGATTTTAATAGACTTTTAATAAATAGTCTTTTATTCTACTACCTGCTTGCTCTGTCATATAATATTATCCACTATATCCTGCATGTCCTGTCCTGCACTGGCCACTATCTAATCACCTATCCGGGACCAGTGTTTAACCACACCTCTCTTGCCGACTGCTGATTTTGGAGTGGATCGTGCGGGTTGTCTGACATCCTGGGTTTTCATCTCCCATGTTTGGCGTGTCTGTTGGGCGACTCGCTATAGTCCCATCCTGCTGTGTTCAGCACTCCAGTTGTGTCGCTGCTCTTGTGAGTAGAATAATATAGGGGGAGACACCTCTATTGTGCTGTGCTGTTGTGTTACTAGACGGTACTGTCCTATTTTGCGCCTCTTTGTTTTCTGTCTCCTACAGGACTTTCCTCTTAACATTGCATTTTGTACATACGTTGTATTAATAAATGGATATATATATATATTGCCTTTGTAGATTCTGAGGTAAAGTTTTAATATAGCTGCCCCATTTCCCGAAAAAGTTCTTATTATCTAATTCTGTATTCAGCGTATAATCTAATTGCTCTAGAATAAATTTTGCCTTAACAGTATTTAGTTGTTTGGAGAAGCTTGTTTATATTTTTAGATTTCCAAGAGGAAAAAATTATATTCCTCCCACACATATTATAAAATTAATAAATCTTACACTGACATTTGCCCACTGACCTTCCATTAAGAAAATAATATCCTCTTTCTGTAGAGATTTGTTGATTGATCACCTTCGTCAGCCAGAACGACAGTTTAGACCAGAAATCCCTTACTTTTGGACATAACCATATACAGTATCCCACAAAAGTGAGTACACCCCTCACAGTTTTGTAAATATTTTATTATATCTTTTCATGTAATAACACTGAAGAAATTACACTTTGCTACAATGTAAAGTAGTAAGTGTACAGCCTGTATAACAGTGTAAATTTGCTGTCCCCTCAAAATAACTCAACATACAGTCATTAATGACTAAACCGTTGGCAACAAAAGTGGCCCAATTAGCCATTTTCCCTCCCCGGTGTCATGTGACTCGTTAGTGTCACAAGGTCTCAAGTGTGAATGGGGAGCAGGTGTGTTAAATTTGGTGTTATCGCTCTCACACTCTCTCATACTGGTCACTGGAAGTTCAAAATGACACCTCATGGCAAAGAACTCTCTGAGGATCTGAAAAAAAATTGTTTCTCTAGATAAAGATGGCCTAGGCTATAAGAAGATTGCCAAGACCCTGAAACTGAGCTGCAGCACGAAGGGCAAGACCATACAGCGGTTTCACAGGACAGGTTCCACTCAGAACAGACCTCGCCATGGTCGACCAATGAAGTTGAATGCACTTGCTCAGCATCATATCCAGAGGTTGTCTTTGGGAAATAGACGTATGAGTGCTGCCAGGATTTCTGCAGAGGTTGAAGGGGTGGGGGTCAGCCTGTCAGTGCTCAGACCATACGCCGCTCACTGCATTAAATTGGTCTGTATGGCTGTCGTCCCAGAAGGAAGTCTCTTCTAAAGATGATGCACAAGAAAGCCTGCAAACAGTTTACTGAAGACAAGCAGACTAAGGACATGGATTACTGGAACCATGTCCTGTGGTCTGATGAGACCAAGTTAAACTTATTTGGTTAAGATGGTGTCAAGTGTGTGTGGCGGCAACCAGGTGAGGATTACAAAGACAAGTGTGTCTTGCCTATACAGTCAAACAAGGTGGTGAGAGTGTCATGGTCTGGGCCTGCATGAGTGCTGCAAGCACTGGGGAGCTACAGTTCATTGAGGGAACCATGAATGCCAACATGTACTGTGAAGCAGAGTATGATCCCCTCCCTTCAGAGCCTGGGCTGCAGGGCAGTATTCCAACATGATAATGACCCCAAACACACCTCCAAGATGACCACTGCCTTGCTAAAGAAGCTGAGGGTAAAGGTGATGGACTGGCCAAGCATGTCTTCAGACATAAACCCTATTGAGCATCTGTGGGGCATCCTCAAATGGAATGTGGGGGAGCGCAAGGAACATCCACCAGCTCTGTGATGTCGTCATGGAAGAGTGGAAGAGTGGAAGAGGACTCCAGTGGCAACCTGTGAAGCTCTGGTGAACTCCATGCCCAAGAGGGTTAAGGCAGTGCTGGAAAATAATGGTCCCAATTTGGACATTTCCACTTAGGGATGTACTCACTTTTGTTGCTAACATTTTAGACATTAATGGCTGTGTGTTGAATTATTTTGAGGGGACAGCAAATTTACACTTTTATACAGGCTGTACACTCACTACTTTACATTGTAGCAAAGTGTCATTTCTTCAGTGTTGCCACATGAAAAGATATAATAAAATATTTACAAAAATGTGAGGGGCGTACTCACTTTTGTGGTATACTGTACAATGTAGGAGGGTAGCCATATGAAAATTACATCTAAAGCAGGCAGAATTTGAATTCCTCCCCCATCGGGCTAAACTACTTGGGTTAATATAAGCTTTGTTTATCAATTTTTAATGATATACTCACCAGGCAATAAGTAGTGTTGCCTTCCATGCTCTATCTACACTCGTTTGTATTACCACATTATTGATTATTTCACATTCCTCTATCCATTTTTGCCCAAGCTTATCAAGCAAGAAAAACTATTAACGCATGTATTGTACAATGTTGATATAGTTTTATTAATTAAATTAATCTTTAATTTATTTATTTTTTATTTGAGGTCCCTTTAAAAAAAATGATAATTCCTGGTAAATAGTGGTGTATAGAGGAACTAGAGCTATCTGTACACATTATATTTTTTCTGCATTAATTTATTGTTTTATGTGTTAGAAACCTAAGCATCTTGCTTTATGAGTGTTGTGGTGAAACTACTTGTAGGAACATATACTTTTGAAATAGCCAAAACCTATCATCTAAATATAAATATAAAACAAACTAACGGGATACAGAATTATGAAGCAATAAAACCACAGGAGATTCAAGTTTTCAAAAATGAATAACATCACAGAAAATATGTAAAAAGGAATTCAATATAAAGATATAAAAATAAATGTATGGGTGTTGTTTTCTGGCTGTTGGTTTGTGTTTCTATTTCACACATTCAAATAATTCTTTATATTACATTTTTCTTTATTATAGTTTAGAAATATAGAATACTGGGCTAGATTCTGAGGGTAGCGTTATTATGCTCCCCCGCTTGCACGTTAAGAAGTAAGCTTTTTACATGTCTCAGTTTGCATGCATATTACAAATTGATAGTAAGACGTTTTCACATGAGCGCTAAACCGACGCGCGTGGTGGGTGAGAGACAGGTTTGGTGATATTAGAGAAGCATGAGATTGGAAAAGGTCAAGGGCAGGTGAACAGCATGTAAAAATAGGTCTATAAGAAGAGCAAATTTATAAAAAATGATTTTTTGCCTAAGTATTTTTTCTTTCATATTCCCTTTAAAGCTAAATAGCATCTTATATACAACTGATTCTTATATGCAAACAGACTAGATAGCATATAACTCTAATAGTCAGAAAAAAATCATGCTATATCCAAATGTCAGTACAAAAGTAAATTTGAACTAAAGTAAATAAAAATCCTGTGCAATTCTACATTAAATACTCAACCAAGACAACCACTTAACAAACAAATTCAAGAGATATGAACAGACGCTGCCTAAATTTGATCTTTTCCTTCAATTGTTTATTGTCACATTCTGATCAATTCAAGTACAGTACCTCATGAATTTTTGCCAAACTCAGCACCTGGATGTCATACAAAGTCTTCTGAACAGACGGGGAATATTCTCCTTTGTCATAAGGACCAGCAAATTTATCAAGGATGGTTTCCTTAATAATTTTCCTTTAAATAAGAAAATAACATAATGTTTTTAAACTTAAAAATATTATAGAAAATGACAAATCAATAGAGACAAAAACAGACAGTTTATAGGTTCTGTAGCCTAGGGTTCTTCAAACTCTTTTTTTCCCAAGGTCCAGTGCCATGATACCGTATACCTTTGCAACTTCAGTTTTATGCTTGGCCTGATAATTTCTAAAGTATTATAAAAGATAGCAATGTAGTAGTTTAACTTTTAGAATGTTGTAAAAGGTAATAACACATACAACACACACAAACACTTACATACAACACACATCACACACTCTCCTACATCACAAATACACACCACACACACTCATACAACACACATACACACACTCTAATAAAACACACACATAAAACACACACACACTCATATAACACACACACACTTGTATACAACACACATACACACACTCTAATATAACACACACACTCTCATAAAACAGACATACTCTCATACAACACACATACACTCTCTTACAACACACACACACTCTCATACAACACACATACACACACTCTCATACAACACCCACACACCCACACTCATACAACACACATACACTCTCATACAACACACACACACTCTCATACAACACACACACTGTCATACAACACACATACACATTCTCATATAATACACACCTTCTCATACAACACACATGCACACTCTCATATAACACACATACACGCTCTCATACAACACACAAACACACTCTCAAATAACACACAAACACACTCTCATATAACACACATACACACTCATACAACACACACACACTCTCTCATATAACACACATACACACTCTCATTTAACACACACACCACACAGTCTCATACAACACACACTCTCATGTAAAACACACACATCACACACTTTCCTGCAACACACACACCGCACACTCTCCTACAACACACACACAAGTCGTGACCCAGTAAACATGGTGTTGCGACCCAGTAATGGGTCCCGACCCGTGGTTTGAAGAACCTTCTCTAGGCTACAGACAAGGCATGTTGCATTGGAAATCTGTAAAAATAAATTGCACAGTAGCAGTTGAAAGTACAAGGTCTTGGTAAGAAGCCAGACCAGTCAACAATGTTCAAGAGAAACTAATCTTAAATGTCAACAATAAGGTTACACAAGGCCAAATCACCTAACATTCTGCTCGTCTTTTTGGCAGGGTTGGGATGTGTTACTTATGCAACTAGCGCTCTTGCGCGAGACAAAAATGGACCTTGTACACTATGACTATGAAAAGGGTTTAAAGAGACATGAGAGTTAAAATTAAACTTTTATGATTTAGAGGTTGCAATTTTAAGAGATTTTAATAAGTGGAAAATGGCCCGTAAACATTTGTTAAGTATCAACAATTTGGATTGTGATCAGAAAACAGGACAAGCACATGTTAAAGGGACAGTGTACTCTAACATTTATTTATTTTTAAAGATAATTTTTATTGGAACAAATTGATGAGAAGAAAACAATCAGTATTCAGAGACGTGATGACTTCATTAGAATTCAGTGTGAAAACTGGTGCTTATAGTCCTCAGCTCCAGAAAACATGTGAGAGAACATGTCTGTAAATGCAAAGAGTTCTCAGTATGACTCAAGTCTCGGTAGGTATAGCAAGCAAAGCTGAGTCCAACAGAGAAAAAGTCTATTAAACCAGTCACCACGTCAAAATAAAGAATTTGTAATTTGCAGAATAAACAATATGATCTGAGAGGTTTACAACGTTCATGTATTACACAAAAAGAAATGTGGTCCCTTAGTTTGACCTTGTTTTCAATGATGAACTACGCTGATTAAAAAAGAGTAAAAAACAGCTGTGAACAATATAACTCAAGATATTCACTCTTATCATTATATAAGTATTAGCCTGAAAATAACATATAGACAAAGATAGCACAGTGGGAGATATATAAGTACATAGTTAGGGCAGTTATCTGAGTGTAAGTCGGACAGTAACTATTAATCCTGTAGATAAGTGGTAGTGAGCGTCAGTGTTCAGCAGAGTGTAAGGGGGAAACGAGAATAAGAATTGTCCCAAGGAAGGGCATTAGCTGGAGGGTATGTAAATTTAAACCGGTATGGTATAGGCACAAACATTTTAGAAAAAATGGGCAAAAACCCTGAAAGTAATGCACTTAAGGGATATTCCATTATTACATACTGAAGCAAAATCAGGAGAATAACCTATTGGGTTAACAGTGAGGTCTAATAGTAAAGCCTGTCACATAGAGGAGAGGCAAGAAAAGAAAGAAGAAGAAGGGGTAAAAAAAGAGGGGAGGTAGCGGGGGGGGGGACTTTAAGGCAGAGGGCCACTGCAAACCAGTTTTCCCAACACATTCTATTGGCAAGGTCAGTTGTAGAGCTTACTCTTTGGATTTATCGAGCTTAGCCTCCCAGTCGTCCCACGGCACCCATATAGCACTGTGAAGTGCCGTCTGGCCATCAACCCTCAGACAGTATTTTTAAATTTTACAGATAAAATGGATGATATCCAACACCTGTTTCCAGGAGGGGACTGTCTGCTTTAACCACATATGAGCTATTACCAGTTTGACCGCCAATAAAATATATATAGTCAAGTATTTGGCTGGTTTAGGAATCCTCTGCAAACCCAGGTGTAAAAGAGCTAGGGGCAGATATGGATTGCAGTAATCCAGTAGTACTCAGAACCTGGGACACTACATCCCACAGGCTCCCTATCTTAGGACAGGCCCAGCAGATAGTTGTGAACCAATTGTGCCGCATCCCCTCTAGCAGAGCTTAGAATGGGTAGGGAAAATCTTCTGGAGCTTGGTCGGGACCATGTGCCATCTGATTAGAAGCTTTAGGTATAGTTCATATATTGTTGCATATCGGATGGCAGTTTTAGTGTGGCGGATAGCTGAGCTCCAGTCATTGTCTTTGAACTCTTGTTTTCACTACTTCTCCCATTCCCCTGCCTGGCGTGATTTATGAAAGTAGGGGTGTTGAGCATAATTTGGTAGTGGAAAGAGAGAAGTATAGATGAGTGGCAGCTGACCAGCCATTGCTGCTCCCATAGAGTCGACATCTGTAGACCACAAGAAGGGAACCCCCAGGAGTTAACCAGGGACAATAGCCATAGAAACTCAAAATGCATCCTTTTAGGGAGTGCAAGTCTGTCTACTGCCTGTGCAGCTGTCATGAGTGTTCCCATAGAGTAGAGATCTCTGGAATGGGCCAGATCATTATCCCTCCACCACCGCGGATGAGAATCAGGTAAACAAAACAGGATGGCCTGAATGGAATGGATTGAGGAAGGGTGGGGAGCAACAAGCTGCTCATGTCTAAGATGTTTCCAGCTCTGTAAATAGCCTGAGATTATTCTGTTAGTAAGACCTATAAGGACTGGCAGTCTGGCACATGGCTCGGAATCCACACCAGTTCAGCTAAGTGAACGCCAGCCAGAAGAGAGGCCTGTTCAATTTGCGTCCACCATGAACAGTCATCCTCAATAGCCCACATAGTTATATGGGATAGCATAGCTGCTTTGCAATAATAATGGACCTTTGGAATCGAGAGTCCCCAATAGCCCAAAGGAAGTTGTAGAAGTTTCAAGGATGCTCTGGGGGGTTCTCGGATCCAAATATACAATGTGAGGATAGATTGAAACTGGTCTAGGTACCGATTAGGAATTACAATAGGCAGATAGTGAAACAAGTAAGTTAATTTGGGTAGCAAGGTCATTTTAACTGCCATTACTCTACCGTACCAAGAAATCTCAGAGAAGTTCCATTTGGAAGTTAGGGCTTTAAAGTCCCTCAGCAATGGATCGAGGCTAGCTGACCGTGTAACTCTGAAGTCGTGGGATAAGAAGACCCCAAGATGTCTTAAGCCCAAAGTAGACCATTTGAAAGGGTATAATTTGGTGAGTTCATCCACCTTCGCAGGAGGAAGCCCAATTGCGAATGCCTCAGTTTTAGAGAAGTTAATTTTGTGGAAAAATTGTTCTCCGAAGATTTTCAGTGTTTCAAATAGCACCGTCAGTGAACTCTTACGGTCTGTTATGAAAACTGTCAGATCATCTGCTAACAATGCCAGTTTATGGTAGGTATAATTTAACAGCACCCCCGGTATACTAGAGTGTTGTCTAATACTTTCTGCTAGTGGTTCTATAACTAGCGTAAACAGGAGAGGAGAGAGGGGGCAACCATGTCTCGTACCAATCCTTATAGGGAATTGATCTGATGCAAATCCCACCCCTCTCACTGTTGCAAAGGGAGCAGAGTACAGGGCCGAGACCGCTACAATGAAACTCTCTGGAAAGCCAAAAGCTCTCATGGTCTCCCATATATAGTTCCACCCCACCATGTCAAAGGCCTTTTCAGCATCTAAGGACAGGGTGACTAGCGGGACCTCCAGGTCTGCGGATTCTGAGAAAATATTAAGCTGTCGCCTCGTGTTGTCAGAGCCCTGCCTCTTGGGCATAAAGCCCACTTGATCTCAATGCACAATCTCAGGTAAGACTAACAACAATCTTTTGGCTAGAATTTTGGCAAAGATCTTGACTTCTAAATTTATCAATGATATGGGATGGTAGCTTACGCAAAAGGTTGGATCTTGCCCTGGTTTGGGAATGGTTATTAGCGTGGCTTCTAAATACTCTCTTGGAAATTGGCCACTAGATGGAGCCAAGGTGAACACTCTAGCTAGGAGGTCACAAATCTCTGGGGCTTTATGTAGCTTTAGGTTCTTAATTGTGTCTATGACCTCCTCAATTTGAAATGGGGCAGTCAGTAGATCAGTAAATTTCTCTGGGATGGGAGAAAGGTGTAGCAAGCTCAGATATTCCCTAATATCCAAAACAGGAATGTCTTTTCCAGGTTCATGGGAGACTATGTTATATAGTCTCTGATAGTATCTGGCAAAGACTACCTCAATCTCCTTGGGTGAGTAACAGGCATGACCATTATCATGAATCAATGTGATCCTATTAAGTTGTGTACGCTGTCGAAGTATGGCAGCCAAAAATCTATCTGGTTTGTTACCCTTGTGGTAATACTTTTGTTTCAAAATTTGGAGATTTTTCTGCACTTGTTCTAATTCTCTATCAGCTTTTTTTTTACTTCGGCTCTAGTAGTTGCCTAGCAAGGTCATGTGTGGGTGATGTTTTCAGTCTCTTATTTAGAGAACGAAAGTTACAGTATAACTGTGCCAGGGAGCTACTCCAATGACGTTTGAGTTGAGACTCCTGCTTTAAGAAGATTCCTCTCAGGTAAGCTTTTTTGAAGACCAGACTATAAAGTCTGAAACCTTTGCCATATCATTAGTCTCGAGGAACTGTGTAATTTCTCTCTGGAGATCTGGCACTCGAACATCACTTAGCAAATAGTCTAACAAGTACCAGTGAGAAAACCCCCTAAACGTGTCCGAGATTTGAAGATCAATGAGGACTGAATCATGATCCGACCAGGTACAGGAAACAATAGAGGCTTGGTGTAACCTATCTAGTGTCCATGAATCACACAGTGTGTAATCGATGCAGGAGAGAGATAGGTGTGGCTTAGAGAAATGCGTGTAGTCTCACCCCTCTGGGTGGAGGGCTCTCCACACATCATATAGGTTGTACTGCATGATGAGGGTGTGGAAAGATTGCGACAATGTGGAAGTCCCCTTATCAAGCCTCGGGGTCCCCTTTGGAGCTTTTTTATCTAGCAAAGGGTCCCACGCCACATTAAAGTCACCGCCAATAAGCAAGTGGCCCTATTTCACAGTTGCTATGGTGAATAGCAATTTCCTGAGAAAGATGGCTTGATTCACGTTTGGGGAGTATACTGATAGGTACAAAGAATGGACGATCCAGAAGGATAGTATGCAGTGAAAGACACCTTTATTAGTGGTAAAACGCAAACCTCATACAGAGACCAAACAGCACTAAAAACATCCTACGCGGAGTACCGGCATCAAGGACACGACTACATCAAGTACTGGTTTTGTACTATATTTTGTACTAGTGATCTGTGCCCAATTATACTGACTATATTATACAATCTGCCTGACTTGCATTTTGTTATACGCTCTACTTTGGGACATTACTTTGAACACTGCTTGTTTGTCAAGGGGTTGACATGCTCATTAATTCACAAGAGCAACTACTTACCTTGGGACACTAAGACTTCTGACCCTTTGTGACAGCGAGAACAGCTCTCTTTGTATGTTTTTGGGAATATACTGAGACTAGAGTGTAGAGGGTCTGATCTAGGAGACACACGCAGATTACATAACGACCTAAGGGGTCACACTCTGTGTATATTTGGTCATAAGCAATTGCCCTACTGAGTAGTATAGTGGCACCTCTTGCTCGTCTCTGGAAGGTCGATGCAGACATATTGGAAAATTACGGGATTTTAAGGAGACTGGGAGGCCCTTCAACCAATGTGTCTCTTGTAGGAATGCTAGATCAATACGGTGGGAAGTCAAATATCTGTGCAAGAGAATTCGTTTAGTGGGCGTGTTTAAGTCCTGGCAATTTAATGTGAGGACTCTCATGGTTGACTTCTAGGGTTTAGCAAAGAAAGAAAAATGCAAAGGTCCAACAGCTCTGCAGATTTTAGCGCTGGGTGGAGAGCAACAGACCCAAGGGCTGAGTGGGTGAAAGTGAGGGTGAAGGAGCAAAAATTACTCAAGAGAGGGCTCACCATCAGTGGGTGCACAGTCAATGGTAACTACTATGGGGCACATACAAAGTGTGAAGACGATAGAAGAAAGGAGATTATGTAACAACAAAAAGTGTTGGGGGGGGGAAGACTGGTAAGAGTGTGTGTGTGGTTTTAGTGAGTATATGTAAGGAATAGTGTAAGGTACTTATTTGCTGTAGGGTAACAAGCATTGAGTAGGATTACTTCTGTGTGAGCAGGTATAAGGTATTATGAAATACAGGGTATTCTGACTGTTAACTCAGAGGGCCAATACAAAGGAGAATAACTACTGTGGACTCAGAATGGATGACCATACACACTTAGTGCTCAACATAATATACACATATGAATAAAACAGCAAGTATTCAAAATTATAAACATCACATACAAATACCAGAGGGACTCTTGGAGGGGAAGAAGGAGGGAGGGGAAGAAGGAGGGCTGGGGGAGAGGAGGGAAATGGGAGAGAGGTGAGAATGGGTGTGGGGATATCAGAAGTATATGTAGGGAGTAGCTTAGGATACCTATTTGCTGAAGGATAACAAACATTGAGTTAAATCACTTCTGTGTGCACAGTATGGTATTATGAAATAAGGAGTATTCTGACTATTAGCTCAATGGGTCTATACAAAAGAAAAGAACTATTATGAACCCAGAATGAACGACAATTCATACTGGAAGTTCAACACAATATACACATATGAATGCAGCTGCAAGTATGGAATATAATAATCATGGCATCCAAATAACAGAGCGACACATGGAGGGGAAGAGAGAAAAAAAAAGGGAAGGGGGAAAAAGAGGGAGGGGTATATCATATAGGGGGCTTTAAAGTACAGCTACATTAAACGCATGAGGTAAACCCTAGAAAGCAGGGAAGTAATTCAAGAACAGAAATGATATACAACCAAAAAAAAAGATTATGTAACAGTATAACTGGGTAAATTAGTAACATCAATACAATACAAAACCAAAATAACACTGGAGAGCATACGTTACCAGTCCTCGGGCTAACAGTTCACGAGGCCCAGTGTGAGAAGATCAATGCTAGTCCAGTAAAAGTCAGGGTGAACCGGATATGCGAGTAAATTGGCCTTAAAGTTGACCTTATGGCAGGACTAGGTCTAGGTCTACTAGGGTTCCAATCAGGGGCAGCAGTGTGGAGACCCAGTGCAGGTCTAGAGGGGGCAGGTTGAAGTGGTTGCTGAAGGGACGCCCAACGCGCCTCCTGTAGTAGATCTTTTCCTTGCTGTGGGCTGGTAATGGTGTGCTCAACTCCATATTTATTGATGAGAAGCTTAACTGGAAAACCCCAGCAATAGCGGATACCCAAGTTCCTCAGCTCTGTAGTGATCTCGGAGAAAGATCTTCTTTGGAGAAGGGTATGTCTGGAAACAGCTGTATGCCAGCAAATTCTCCCTGCAGGGCTTGGGATCGCATGGATTCTCTTAAGAGTCTCTCCTTATAAGGATAGTAGTGCAGGCAGGCAATAGTATCTCTTGGTTTGTCTGGTGGTAAGTTTCTTGGTCTGGCTATAAGATGAATGTGATCCATTCAGCCTTCATCACCCTGCGCAGGGCCAGCAAGTGCTTGAAACAGTGATAGAGCAAAAAGTTCCTGAGGAGGAACCAACTCTGGGTTTAGTTTTTTAGTTTTTAGGACTGCCATCTGGTCAGCCAGGATCAGGGTATAGTTGACCCAGTGGGCATGATCAACAGTTAAATCCTCTTGCTTCTTTTCCAGGGTGTCTGTGCGTTCACTAAATAAGCTCTGCAAATGATCTCTTAATGGAGTCGTCAGATGTATGTGAGGAAGCGGGGGGTCCTCCTTGGGAAGGTCTGAGGACAAGTAGCGTGGACTTTGACTGTTTCCATTAAAAGAAGGGGAACCAGGCCCCACTTCATCTGACACTTGAGGTTCAGGGTCAGCCAGTGGTTGAAAATGCTCAATGACAGTCCTCAGCATTAGAGTTTGTTTTCAGCTTCTTTTTAGAGTGCTGCAACATTATGGCTAGTTAGGAGCTGGATAGCAATGGTGTTTCTGTCAGAGTACCAGGAATCAGACTGAGAAGTGAAGTGCAAAAATAATCACACCTTTATTAATAACAAAAAAATAATAAAAAGTCCACAAGCCAAATGACACGCCAGGAGTCTGGTAGTCAGACGAGCCGAGTCAGGAGCCAAAGCGAGTAGTCAGACGAGTCGGGATCAGGAACTAGGAAAACAGCAGAGTCAGAAACAAGCCAGGGATCAGGAACCAGAAGGGACGTCAGACAAGCCAGGTAATAAACAGGAACTGGAACACAGGAACTAACAAACAAGTCTGAGACAACGAAAGGGCAAAAGCATACTGAACAGGGGCCCTTTAAATAATAAGTGTGACATCATAATCCTGGGACTGCAACCTGTCTCACACTGATGATGTTCACCAGTTTGGCCATAAGAGGGCGCCCAGATGAGTGAGCAGCGTTACACACTCTGCATCAGATTCAATGAGAGAGGTAAGTAAAATGGCAGCCAGCAGCAAATAGCAAACAAAGCAGGGTGAAACCCTGACAGTTTCAGAGTGAAAGAAAAAATTAAAAAAAAATGGCTTTTAATGGTAGAATGAACAATGCAGCCTCAAAGGTGTATTACTATTTAAACAGAGTATGGGCCCAGCCTAGTAAATGTGAAAAATTAAAGAATGCAGGCTTCACAGATTAGGTGCTCCCACCTAGGCATAAGGCCCCCAAGTTAATTTCAATCTCCATTGGTGCCAGGTGGTTACCAGTTATGAAGTAGACGTGTCCTCAGGTTGTTACAGGCAGTTTAGGCCTCGGCAGTATAAGGACCTTGTAAATATGAGCAGTCTCCAAGTAGCCCCTAAGTAAAGTTCAGGTTGCAGAATGTAACTGTATTAATACAAGCAGGTGGGGCCCCCACTCCTCAGCTCTCCCTACGCCTCACAAGCAACCAGGGGCGTATTAAGGCATAGGCCAACAAGGCCGGTGCCTAGGGCAGCAGATTTTTAAGAGGCAGCAGAATTTTGAGTCCCTAGGGCCACTCTACTGAACTCAGGGCCGGGTGGCTAAATCAACCAATTACTAATGACTTAAATGGCTGGCCCGGCTATTGCTATCCTATGGGATTGTATGTGGGTACGCATGACGTGGTGACAGTGGAGGCAGAGCTCACTTGCGCAGCCTGACCTGGACTGAGAGGGAATGCAGTATTCTTCCTGGCTCCACCGCGTGATCGAGACTCACACAGACTACACAGTGCAGTGTGCACTACAACGTGACCACTGTGAAACAGCATATGCCTTCCTCCCTTCAATACATCTTCATTAGGCATTAAAATACTTAAACGGATTAGTCACTAAATACTTGTACATTTACTGTTTGTCTATCTGTCATACATGCAAAGAATAAGTATTTATTGCTGAATCTATACAACTATGTGACTTAAAACACAACTGAAAATATTTTGTATGCATTTAATACATTCAGAAACAATACAAGTATATACTTTATTATGATTGTATCCTGTGACTTTATCCCCTAGGATACAATTCCTAAACCTATCATAACTAATGTTGTATTTTTTAAGTACTTTTAAAGGCCAGTTTTTATATTCATTACATATTTATCAAAGCAGATATTTTGCTTAAATAACTGTCAATCACCAAAGAAGATGTTTAAGGTGGGGGGTGGGGGGGGGGGGGCAGCAGAATTTTGAGTGCCTAGGGCAGCACAAAACCTAAATACGCCCCTGAGCAACCCACTAGCCGTAGACTAGGTCTAGATGCTCCCGGAGTGAAATCGGGGAGCTCTGATGTTAGCGCTCTACCGTACTGTACCTGTCTCCTCCATGTTAGGCTGCGTGGCTCACAAAATGGCCAGGGGTTTCCCAGAAACTAAGTGATGCAGCGGTTGAGCAAGGAAGCGGTCACACTTTCTATCTCTGAAGTGTCTTCGGTGACTACCGGCTTCCTTGGGGGGATATCGCCGACTTTCCGGCACTAGCTGAGGTGTGTCCAAGGCGTCCTAACAGGCGTTTGTGGCGGTAAACGGCAGAGCCGACTAGAAACATGTCCGCTCAGCTCAGTGGTTAGCTCCGCCACCTGTACTGTAACATTTGTTTTTCCCTTAATGTGTTTCCAGTGACTTGTTTTACCAGCTGCAGAGTTTGAAATCGATGAGAGTGTTACTTAAGTTATTTTTTATATATGAAATAGCTGTTTCTGCTACTTGAAGCCACAGCTAAATAAGATGGGCTGAGCTTGTATGGAGAGCAGACCTATATAGATTATCTCTCTAATTACTTACACAAAGTCTTCCTTATCTCATTTCTCACTGTTTACTCAAACACCAACACATAGAGATAATTATGGAAAGGGATGAATTTAGTAGCTACATATAAATATCATATAAACATGATTATTTTTAAATAATAAAATATGCGGTTAAAATGTAAAGATAAAAATGAATATGGACGGAGATTTTAATTAATGCAAATTTACTTGCCCTTTAACCTTTGCAAAGGGGTTTAATACAAAGGTAAAGCTCTACTTGTGATCTGCATACATTATAGCTCCTGAGCAGTATACAAACAGTGATTGGCAAGTTGTGGGACTGACGGTTCTGATTGACTCACCATCAGTTTCCTGCTTGGGAGCTTCAATACTTTTAGGGGTTAAAGACATACGCCTATATTACGAGTCTTGCGTTAGCCTTAAAAAGCAGCGTTGAGGGGTCGCAACGCTGCTTTTTAACGCCCGCTGGTATTACGAGTCTGGCAGGTACAGGTGTACCGCTCACTTTTTTTCCGCGATTTTCGCATACCGCAAATCCCCTTACGTCAATTGCGTATCCTATCTTTTTAATGGGATTTTCCTAATGCCGGTATTACGATTGCTGGAAAAAGTGAGCGGTAGACCCTCTCCTGTTCAGACTCCTACCGCATTTAAAAGTCAGTAGTTAAGAGTTTTATGGGCTAACTCCGTAACACAAAACTCTTAACTAAAGTGATAAAAAGTACACTAACAACCATAAACTACCTATTAACCCCTAAACCGAGCCCCCCCCCCACATTGCAAACACTTAAATAAAATGTTTAACCCCTAATCTGCCAACCGGACATTGCCGCCACTGTAATAAATATATTAACCCCTGAACCGCCGCACTCGCCCTCGCAAACACTAGTTAAATTTTATTAACCCCTAATCTGCCGTCCCTAACATAGCCGACAGCTACCTACATTTATTAACCCCTAATCTGCCGCCCCCGTCGCCGCTATTATATTAAATTTATTAACCCCTAAACCTAAGTCTAACCCTAAGTCTAACCCCCCCTAACTTAAATATAATTTAAATAAAATGAAATAAAATTACTACAATTAAATAAATTAATCCTAATTAAAACTAAATACTTACCTGTAAAATAAACCCTAAGATAGCTACAATATAACTAATAGTTACATTGTAGCCATCTTAGGATTTATATTTATTTTACAGGCAACTTTGTATTTATTCTAACTAGGTAGAATAGTTATTAAATAGTTATTAACTATTTAATAGCTACCTAGTTAAAATAAGTACAAATTTACCTGTAAAATAAATCCTAACCTAAATTACAATTACACCTAACATTACACTATCATTAAATTAATTACTTAAACTAACTACAATTAACTACAATTAAAATAAATAAACTAAAGTACAAAAAACAACGAACACTAAATTACAGAAAATAAAAAAATAATTACAATTTTTTAAAGATAATTACACCTAATCTAATCCCCCTAATAAAATAATAAAATTCCCTACCCTATACTAAATTACAAATAGCCCTTAAAAGGGCCTTTTGCTGGGAATTGCCCCAAAGTAATCAGCTCTTTTACCTGTAAAAAAAAATACAATACCCCCCCAACATTAAAACCCACCACCCACACACCCAACCCTACTCTAAAACCCACCCAATCCCCCCTTAATAAAACCTAACACTACCCCCTTGAAGATCACCCTACCTTGAGACGTCTTCACCCAGCCGGGCGCAAGTGGACCTCCAGAGGGGCAGAAGTCTTCATCCGATCCGGCCAGAAGAGGACATCCAGACCGGCAGAAGTCTTCATCCAGACGGCATCTTCTATTTTCTTCCATCCGAAGCGGAGCCGGTCCATCTTGAATCCGACGCGGAGCATCCTCTTCCATCCGACGGCAACTGAAGAATGAAGGTTCCTTTAAGTGACGTCATCCAAGATGGTGTCCCTTCAATTCCGATTGGCTGATAGAATCCTATCAGCCAATCGGAATTAAGGTAGGAAAAATCCTATTGGCTGATGTAATCAGCCAATAGAATTGAGCTTGCATTCTATTGGCTGATTGGAACAGCCAATAGAATGTGAGCTCAATCCTATTGGCTTATTGGATCAGCCAATAGGATTGAACTTCAATTCTATTGGCTGATTGCATCAGCCAATAGGATTTTTCCTACCTTAATTCCGATTGGCTGATAGGATTCTATCAGCCAATCGGAATTGAAGGGACGCCATCTTAGATGACGTCACTTAAAGGAACCTTCATTCTTCAGTCGCCGTCGGATGGAAGAGGATGTTCCGCGTCGGATGTCTTCAAGATGGACCCGCTCCGCTCCGGATGGAAGAAGATAGAAGATGCCGCCTGGATGAAGACTTCTGCCGGTCTGGATGTCCTCTTCTGGCCAGATCGGATGAAGACTTCTGCCCCTCTGGAGGTCCACTTGTGCCCGGCTGGGTGAAGACGTCTCAAGGTAGGGTGATTTTCAAGGGGGTAGTGTTAGGTTTTATTAAGGGGGGATTGGGTGGGTTTTAGAGTAGGGTTGGGTGTGTGGGTGGTGGGTTTTAATGTTGGGGGGGTATTGTATTTTTTTTACAGGTAAAAGAGCTGATTACTTTGGGGCAATTCCCCGCAAAAGGCCCTTTTAAGGGCTATTTGTAATTTAGTATAGGGTAGGGAATTTTATTATTTTAGGTTTTTTTTTTTTTTTTTTTTTTTATTAGGGTGATTAGATTAGGTGTAATTAGCTTAAAAAAATTGTAATTATTTTTTATTTTCTGTAATTTAGTGTTTGTTGTTTTTTGTACTTTAGTTTATTTATTTTAATTGTAGTTAACTGTAGTTAGTTTATGTAATTAATTTAATTATAGTGTAGTGTTAGGTGTAAATGTAATTTAGGTTAGGATTTATTTTACAGGTAAATTTGTACTTATTTTAACTAGGTAGCTATTAAATAGTTAATAACTATTTAATAACTATTCTACCTAGCTAAAATAAATACAAAGCTGCCTGTAAAATAAATATAAATCCTAAGATGGCTACAATGTAACTATTAGTTATATTGTAGCTAGCTTATGGTTTATTTTACAGGTAAGTATTTAGTTTTAAATAGGAATAATTGAGTTAATTATAGTAAATTTATTTAGATGTATTTAAATTATATTTAAGTTAGGGGGGTGTTAGGGTTAGGGTTAGACTTAGGTTTAGGGGTTAATACATGTATTATAGTGGCGGCGACGTTGGCAGAAGAAGATTAGGGGTTAATAAATTTAATATAGTTGCGGCAACGTTGGGGGGGCAGATTAGGGGTTAATAAATAAAATGTAGGGTTCGGCGATGTTGGGGGCATCAGATTAGGGGTTAATAATATAATGTAGGTGGCGACGATGTCGGGGGCAGGAGATTAGGGGTTAATAAGTGTAAGATTAGGGGTGTTTAGACTCGGGGTTCATGTTAGGGTGTTAGGTGTAGACATAACTTTTATTTCCCCATAGGAAACAATGGGGCTGCGTTAGGAGCTGAACGCTGCTTTTGTGCAGGTGTTAGGTTTTTTTCAGCCAGCTCAGCCCCATTGTTTCCTATGGGGAAATCATGCACAAGCACGTTCAGCCAGCTCACCGCTGACTTAAGCAACGCTGGTATTGAGGTGAGATGTGGAGCTAAATTTTGCTCAACACTCACTTTTCTGAGGCTAACGCCGGCTTGCAGAAAACTCGTAATACCAGCATTGTCTTAAGTGAGCAGTGAGAAAAAAAGGCTCGTTAGCACCGCACACCATTACCGACAAAAACTTGTAATCTAGCTGATAGTTTGCTTGACAGTAATTTAAAAATAACATGCTCTAACGTATTAGTGCATGTACTATTTGCATTGGAGCATCCCTTTAACTATACACTCCCGTTGGTAAATAAGTGTTAAAAGTATATATTGTGCGCTGCCTTTTAATTACCCAGAAGAGACTGCTATGAAATGTTTTTGATTGGTTCTGAATGTAGATCTAAATAAAAGCAGCCTTGCAGCTGAAAGTAGAAGATCTAATAGTAGAAGATCTAATAGTAGAAGATCTAATAGGCTCATCTATTGATCATACAGGATCCATTTATGAAGCCGTGGATGCAGCTTTGGGGCTCTTGTGGTGCTTAAGTGAGCGTGCAGCCAATCGTTAAGAAGCAATGGTCTTAAGACTGCTGTTTCTTAAAGAGACATAATACTCATATGCTAAATCACTTGAAAGGGATGCAGCATAAATGTAAAAAGCTGACATGAAAATATCACCTAAGCATTTCTATATTAAAAAAGGAAGATATTTTACTTCAAAGATAACTCAGCTCACCAGAGTAAGTGCTGTGTAAACAGTTATACTTCAGCTGCAAGTTGAAACCCCCCCAAAAAACAGCAGACAATCAGCATCAGCAGTGCTGAGGTAATGCTTTGCCTTTGCTGTGATCTCATGAGATTTCATAGAACTTACTTAAACTGAATAGGAACAATAACATGACTGTGCCAGCACATGACAGATGCACACTCCCTAGCAAGTCCTGGGACAAGCATACTGATTTGCTGCTTAACAGTGGAGTGTGAATACTTAGGAAATTTGAGGTAAAATGTGTTCCTTTTTTACATAGAGATATTCATGTGATATTTTCTAGTCAGCTTTTTACAGCTTTGCTGCATCTACTTGTGTTATCTGTTATCTAATTTGCTTTATTCTTTTGATATCCTTTGTTGAAAAGCATAACTAGGTAAGCTCAAGAGCAGCAATCTACTTCTGGGACCTAGCTGCTGATTGGTTGCTGCACATATATTACTCGTATTGCTGGCTCATCCAATGTGTTGAGTTAGCTGCTCCCAGTAGTGCATTGCTGCTCCTTCAACAAAGGATATCAAAAGAATGAAGCAAATTTGATAACAGGCATAAACTGTTTAAATTGTATGCTCTATTTAATTGTTAAATAAAAAATGTGGGTTTCATGTCCCTTAAGATCTTTTTATTACTATAATCTCAGTTGCATTTGATGATGTTTTGTTTAAGCCATTTCATTTAGGACAAATTTAAAGAAAAATCAGCCTTGCCCCTCTGCCCCAAATACCAGCCGGACACTGAGTGAGACACAAAAGACTGCAGTTAGACTTACCATATGTTATCAAAGTCAACTACTTTAGAGGTACTGTATTTCCATTTGCAGTTCACAACAGTTGAAAAGCATCGATCTTTCACTTCAGGGAGGGTTGTATACCGATCTTTCAAAAAACCCTCAAATCCAGACTGTGTGGTTTTTAGGATTCTTAACTCTTTGATTCCAGAGTAAATAACAGGGCGACCTGTGAAATAAAAAAATATACATGAGTCTTCTCAAAAAAACACTAAGGGCTAGATTACAAGTGGTTCTCTAATTTGCCCGTTTGTGGGTGCACGATAAATAACCAGCCATTACAAGTGGTTCTCTAATTTGCCTGTTTGTGGGTGCACGATAAATAACCAGCCATTACAAGTGGTTCTCTAATTTGCCTGTTTGTGGGTGCACGATAAATAACCAGCCATTACAAGTGGTTCTCTAATTTGCCCGTTTGTGGGTGCACAATAAATAACCAGCCATTACAAGTGGTTCTCTAATTTGCCTGTTTGTGGGTGCACGATAAATAACCAGCCATTACAAGTGGTTCTCTAATTTGCCTGTTTGTGGGTGCACGATAAATAACCAGCCATTACAAGTGGTTCTCTAATTTGCCCGTTTGTGGGTGCACGATAAATAACCAGCCATTACAAGTGGTTCTCTAATTTGCCTGTTTGTGGGTGCACGATAAATAACCAGCCATTACAAGTGGTTCTCTAATTTGCCTGTTTGTGGGTGCACGATAAATAACCAGCCATTACAAGTGGTTCTCTAATTTGCCCGTTTGTGGGTGCACGATAAATAACCAGCCATTACAAGTGGTTCTCTAATTTGCCCGTTTGTGGGTGCACGATAAATAACCAGCCATTACAAGTGGTTCTCTAATTTGCCTGTTTGTGGGTGCACGATAAATAACCAGCCATTACAAGTGGTTCTCTAATTTGCCTGTTTGTGGGTGCACGATAAATAACCAGCCATTACAAGTGGTTCTCTAATTTGCCCGTTTGTGGGTGCACAATAAATAACCAGCCATTACAAGTGGTTCTCTAATTTGCCTGTTTGTGGGTGCACGATAAATAACCAGCCATTACAAGTGGTTCTCTAATTTGCCTGTTTGTGGGTGCACGATAAATAACTAGCCATTACAAGTGGTTCTCTAATTTGCCCGTTTGTGGGTGCACAATAAATAACCAGCCATTACAAGTGGTTCTCTAATTTGCCTGTTTGTGGGTGCACAATAAATAACCAGCCATTACAAGTGGTTCTCTAATTTGCCCGTTTGTGGGTGCACAATAAATAACCAGCCATTACAAGTGGTTCTCTAATTTGCCCGTTTGTGGGTGCACAATAAATAACCAGCCATTACAAGTGGTTCTCTAATTTGCCTGTTTGTGGGTGCACGATAAATAACTAGCCATTACAAGTGGTTCTCTAATTTGCCCGTTTGTGGGTGCACAATAAATAACCAGCCATTACAAGTGGTTCTCTAATTTGCCTGTTTGTGGGTGCACGATAAATAACTAGCCATTACAAGTGGCTGGTTATTGCTACCGTCAGTTTGCGGTAGCAATTTGCGCTCACAAAATTAACCAGAAGTCAAACCTCTGGTTAATTTTTTAAAGGAATGAAAGAGAAAGAGGGCCCCCCAATAGTGAAGTACGTCGTCACGGTCACAAAACACAGAGAAAGAGTTGACTACTCACAAACTGTCATGCACTCAATAGTGTAAAGAAAGGAAGTGGAAACTTCAGAGCCATCCAGCTGACTCACACTCCGGTATCCACGGTAAGTAGAAGACAGCGAAATGAACGACAGACTAGGAGCTGTATACTAAGGAAGGTAAAACACTGGGGTCTCTAATAGTATCATACACCAACCGTACAATCAATTGCTGATGGCAGAGAGAGGACTCCACCCCAGAAAAAAGTCGCTCAAGAGCGTATGTTAAAGGGACAGTCTACACCTTAGTCATCTTAAAGTTTTACCTTAGATTAAAGGGACATGAAGCCCAAAAATTTTCTTTCATGATTCAGATAGAGAATACAATTTTAAACAACTTTATAATTTACTTCTATTATCTAATTTGTTTCATTCTCTTGGAATGCTTTGTTGAAGGAGCAGCAATGCACTACTGGTTTCTAACTGAACACATGGGTGAGCCAATCACAATCGATATATATATGCAGCCACCAATGAGCAGCTAGAACCTAGGGTCTCTGCTGCTTCTGAGCTTGCTATATAAACCATTCAGCAAATGATAACAAGAGAAGGAAGCAAATTAAATAATAGAAGTAAATTGGTAAGTTGTTTAAAATTGTATTCCCTATCTGAAGCATGAAAGAAAATGTTTGGGTTTCATGTCCCTTTAAGCTACAAATATCCTCCTGCATCTTTTCTATATCATGCAGCAGGAACAGTAAAAAAGTTATTTTAAAATGAATATTGTTTCTGGTCAGTTTGAAATGGCTGCCAAGCTCCGCTCACTGATGACATTACAATCTGGGCTGCATCTAGACACTCTGCTGAATAGCATTGACAGTCTGTTGAATCCAACTAGTGAGCCTTTTGTGATTGTATACCATATGCAGCCCAGATCATGATGTCATCAGGGGGATGAGCTTGGCAGCCATTTCAAAGTGACCAGAAACAATATTCATTTTAAAATAACTTTTTTACTGTTCCTGCTGAATGATATAAAAGTGGTGCTGGAGGCTATTTGCAGCTTAATCTATGGTAAGACTTTAAGATGACCAAGGTGTAGACTGTCCTTTTAAAACAACAGATTTAATAAAATAATGACTATCTCCTGAGTAAACAGTTTTTATACTGAGAAACGCGTTGTAAATTTTATTAAACCTGTTGTTTTAACATACACTCTTGAACGACTTTTTTCTGGGGGTGGAAGTTTAGTCCTCTCTCTGGCATCAGCTATTGATTGTTCAGTTGGTGTATTATACTATCAGAGACCCCAGTGTACAGCTCCTAGTCTGTTGTCCATTGCGCTGTCTTCTACTTACCGTGGATACCAGAGTGTGAGTCAGCTGGATGGCTCTGATGGTTCAGCCTGCTTTTTTTGCACTATCGAGTGCATGACTGCTTATGGGTAGTCTGTTTACTCTTTCTGTGTGTTTTGTGACCGTGAAGACATACTTCACCATTGGGGCACCCTCTTTCTCTTGTAAGATGTATCGAGTCCACGGATTCATCCATACTTGTGGGATATTCTCCTTCCCAACAGGAAGTGGCAGAGAGAGCACCCACAGCAGAGCTGTCTATATAGCTCCTCCCTTAGCTCCACCCCCCTGTCATTCTCTCTGCCTACTTAACTGCTAGGAAGGGCAAAGTGAATGTGGTGACAAAAATGTTAGTTTTTATTTTTTCAAGCAAAAGTTTGTTATTTTAAATGGTACCGGTGTGTACTATTTACTCTCTGGCAGAAAAGGGATGAAGATTTCTGCAAGGAGGATGATAATCTTTTTGTAACTAAGATCCACTGCTGTTCTCACAAGGGCTGAAGAGTACAGGAAAACTTCAGTTGGGGGAACAGTTTGCAGGCTAAACTGCAGTAAGGTATGAAGACAAAGAAATGAAAAGGATTCCGGCAATTCTTGAAACTTGAACACAAACGGCTTTATTGGCAAGTAAAATCAAAGGCAAAAGCAATGCATAGCAGCCCCAGCAATTCCGTCATTAAGGTATGTTCAGCCTATTTTTTTCTAGACAGACTGTTATTTCTAGAAAAGGCTGGCAATATCCCCATGAGGGAAAGGTAAGCTGTATTCAGTAAAAGAGGAATCCAAGCTTGCATAAAGGGCTCATAGTTACTGGTGACACTAATAGGAAAAAACGTTTTGGTTTAATTACAAATATAACATTTTTTGAGGGACTTTAAGGGGTCTTTGTGGCTTGTTTAAGGGTTATTAACCCACATGGCTAGTTTAAGAAACACTCTGTGGTGTTTTTTAGGCCCCATAACATCGAGTGAGGTGGGAGGGGCCTACTTTCAGTTGCACAGTTTATTTACCTCAGAAGCATCCAGCTACTTCTCTAGAGATTCCTGCTGTATTTGAGGGCTGTAAAGAGTTTTTCCCCCCCACAAATCGTTCATAAAGGGCAGGTAGGCGCCACAGCAGAGCTGTGGCAAGGTGCTGAACGTTATTTTACCGGTTTTGACGTTTTTTTTAATCCGGTTTTTACATTAAGGGGTTAATTGTTTATTTGCATAGTGGTGCAAAGTTACTAAGGCTTTATGATGCTACTGTAAACATTTCATTTTGTTTACTGCTTTTTTACACTGTTTTGCAGAGTTTGTGCAGCTTTTTTTTTTTTTTTTCCTCTTAAAGGCACAGTACCGTTTTTGTCTAAGTGTTATTTACTTTGATTAAAGTGTTTTCCAAGCTTGCTTGTTACATTACTAGCCTCTTTAACATGTCTGACACCAAGGAAAATCCTTGTTCTATGTGTTTAGAAGCCATTGTGGAACCCCCTCTTAGAATGTGTCCCACTTGCACTGATATGTCTATAAATTATAAAGAGCATATTTTAGCACTTAAAAATATTGCAATAGATGATTCTCAGTTAGAAGGAAATGAGGGTTTAGCATCTAGCTCTCCCCAAGTGTCACAACCATTAATGCCCCTTACAAGTGACGCCAAGTACCTCTAGTGCGTCTAATTCATTTACTTTACAAGACATGGCCACAGTTATGAATAAAACCCTCACAGAGGTTTTCTCTAAACTGCCTGGTTTACAAGGAAAGCGTGACAGCTCTGGGTTAAGAACAAATGCTGAGCCGTCTGACGCTTTAGTAGCCGTATCCGATATACCCTCACAATGTTCTGAAGTAGGGGTAAGGGATTTGTTATCTGAGGGAGAGATTTCTGATTCAGGAAAGACGCTCCCTCAGACAGATTCTGATCTGACGGCCTTTAAATTTAAGCTTGAACACCTCCGCTTATTGCTCAAGGAGGTATTAGCTACTCTAGACGATTGTGACCCTATAGTGGTCCCAGAGAAATTGTGTAAAATGGACAGATACTTAGAGGTTCCTGTTTACACTGATGTTTTTCCAGTCCCTAAGAGGATTGTGACTATTGTTACTAAGGAGTGGGATAGACCAGGTATTCCGTTCGCTCCCCCTCCTGTTTTTAAGAAAATGTTTCCCATATCTGACACCATACAGGACTCGTGGCAGACTGTTCCTAAGGTGGAGGGAGCTATTTCTACTCTTGCTAAGCGTACAACTATACCTATCGAAGACAGTTGTGCTTTCAAAGATCCTATGGATAAAAAATTAGAGGGTCTCCTAAAGAAAATGTTTGTTCATCAAGGTTTTCTTCTCCACCTATTGCATGCATTGTTCCTGTAACTACTGCAGCTGCTTTCTGGTTTGAGGCTCTAGAAGAGGCTCTCCAGGTGGAGACTCCATTAGAGGATATTATGGATAGAATTAAGGCCCTTAAGCTGGCAAATTCTTTCATTACAGATGCCGCTTTCCAAATGGCTAAATTAGCGGCAAAGAATTCAGGTTTTGCCATTTTAGCATGCAGGGCGTTATGGCTTAAGTCCTGGTCTGCTGATGTGTCATCAAAATCTAAATTGTTGAACATCCCTTTCAAAGGAAAGACCCTATTCGGGCCTGCACTGAAAGAAATTATTTCAGACATCACTGGAGGGAAAGGCCATGCCCTCCCTCAGGATAAAACAAATAAGATGAGGACCAAACAAAATAATTTTTGTTCCTTTCGGAACTTCAAGGGTGGTCCCGCTTCAGCTTCCCCTGCAGCAAAGCAAGAGGGGAATTCTGTCCAATCCAAGTCAGTCTGGAGACTTAACCAGGCTTGGAACAAAGGTAAACAGACCAAGAAGCCTGCTGCTGCCTCTAAGACAGCATGAAGGGGTAGCCCCCGATCCGGGACCGGATCTAGTAGGGGGCAGACTCTCTCTCTTTGCTCAGGCTTGGGCAAGAGATGTTCACGATTCCTGGGCTTTAGAAATTGTGTCCCAAGGATATCTTCTGGACTTCAAAGACTCCCCCCCAAGGGGGAGATTTCACATTTCTCAATTGTCTGCAAACCAGACAAAGAGAGAGGCGTTCTTACGCTGTGTAGAAGACCTACATACCATGAGAGTGATCCGCCCAGTTCCAAGAGTGGAACAAGGGCTAGGTTTTTACTCCAACCTGTTTGTGGTTCCCAAAAAAGAGGGAACTTTCAGACCAATCTTGGATCTCAAAATTCTAAACAAATTCCTTAGAGTACCATCTTTCAAGATGGAGACTATTCTTCCTCTGATCCAGGAGGGTCAATATATGACTACCGTGGACTTAAAGGATGCATATCTACACATCCCTATTCACAGAGATCATCATCAATTCCTCAGATTCGCCTTTCTGGACAGGCATTACCAGTTTGTGGCCCTTCCCTTCGGGTTGGCCACGGCTCCCAGAATTTTCACAAAGGTGCTAGGGTCCCTTTTGGCGGTTCTAAGACCGCGGGGTATAGCAGTGGCGCCTTATCTAGACAACATCTTAATTCAGGCGTCGACTTTCCAGCTAGCCAAGTCTCACATGGACATCGTGTTGGCTTTTCTGAGATCTCACGGGTTGAAGGTGAACATAAAAAAGAGTTCTCTCATCCCTCTCACAAGAGTTTCCTTCCTAGGGACTCTGATAGACTCGGTAGAAATGAAAATATTTCTGATGAAGGTCAGAAAATCAAAACTTTTAATCACTTGCCGAGCTCTTCATTCCA
Organism: Bombina bombina; assembly: GCF_027579735.1. Lineage (NCBI taxonomy): Eukaryota > Metazoa > Chordata > Amphibia > Anura > Bombinatoridae > Bombina > Bombina bombina. The sequence continues at coordinate 115,306,983 of NC_069508.1, read as the reverse complement.
TTCCTCGGCCATCAGTGGCTCAGTGTATGGAGGTAATCGGACTCATGGTAGCGGCAATGGACATAGTTCCTTATGCCCGCCTACACCTCAGACCACTGCAACTATGCATGCTCAAACAGTGGAATGGGGATTATGCAGATTTATCTCCTCAACTGCATCTGGACCAAGAGACCAGAGATTCTCTTCTCTGGTGGTTGTCTCGGGACCACCTGTCTCAGGGAATGTGTTTCCGCAGGCCAGAGTGGCTCATAGTAACGACAGATGCCACCCTGCTAGGCTGGGGTGCAGTCTGGAATTCCCTGAAAGCACAGGGCTTATGGTCTCGGGAGGAAGCTCTCCTCCCGATAAACATTCTAGAACTGAGAGCGATATTCAATGCGCTTCAGGCGTGGCCTCAGCTAGCTGCGGCCAAATTCATCAGATTTCAGTCGGACAACATCACGACTGTAGCTTATATCAATCATCAAGGAGGAACACGGAGTTCTCTAGCGATGATGGAGGTAACCAAAATAATCCGATGGGGGGAGGATCACTCTTGCCATCTCTCAGCAATTCATATCCCAGGGGTAGAGAACTGGGAGGCGGATTACCTAAGTCGTCAGACTTTTCATCCGGGGGAGTGGGAGCTCCATCCGGAGGTATTTGCCCAGCTGACTCAGCTATGGGGCACACCAGAATTGGATCTGATGGCGTCCCGACAGAACGCCAAACTTCCTTGTTACGGGTCCAGGTCCCGGGATCCCCAGGCGGTACTGATAGATGCTCTAGCAGTGCCCTGGTCCTTCAATCTGGCTTATGTATTTCCACCATTTCCTCTCCTCCCACATCTGGTTGCCAGAATCAAGCAGGAGAGAGCTTCAGGGATTCTGATAGCGCCTGCGTGGCCACGCAGGACTTGGTATGCAGACCTGGTGGACATGTCATCTGTTCCACCGTGGACTCTGCCAATGAGGCAGGACCTTCTAATCCAAGGTCCGTTCAAGCATCCAAATCTAATTTCTCTGCGTCTGACTGCTTGGAGATTGAACGACTGATTCTATCAAAGTGTGGTTTCTCTGAGTCGGTCATTGATACCCTGATTCAGGCTAGAAAGCCTGTTACCAGGAAAATCTATCATAAGATTTGGCGCAAATATCTTTGTTGGTGTGAATCCAAGGGTTACTCATGGAGTAAGATTAGGATTCCTAGAATTTTGTCCTTTCTCCAAGAAGGATTGGAGAAGGGATTATCAGCTAGTTCCTTAAAGGGACAAATATCTGCTTTGTGTATTCTTTTACACAAACGTCTGGCAGATGTTCCAAACGTTCAAGCATTTAGTCAGGCCTTGGTCAGGATCAATCCTGTATTTAAACCTGTTGCTCCACCATGGAGCCTAAACCTGGTTCTTAAAGTACTTCAAGGGGTTCCGTTTGAACCTATGCATTCCATAGATATTAAGCTTCTATCTTGGAAACTTTTGTTTTAGTAGCTATCTCTTCGGCTCGAAGAGTTTCTGAGTTATCTTCTTTACAGTGTGACTCACCTTATCTTGTTTTCCATGCAGATAAGGTGGTTTTACGTACCAAACCTGGATTCCTTCCTAAGGTTGTTTCTAATAGGAATATCAATCAGGAAATTGTTGTTCCTTCACTGTGTCCTAATCCTTCTTCAAAGAAGGAACATCTGTTGCACAATCTTGATGTGGTTCGTGCTTTAAAGTTCTACTTACAAGCAACCAAAGATTTCCGTCAAACATCTTCATTGTTTGTTGTCTATTCTGGTAAGCGGAGAGGTCAAAAGGCTACGGCTACCTCTCTTTCTTTTTGGCTGAAAAGCATCATCAGTATGGCTTATGAGACTGCTGGCCAGCAGCCTCCTGAAAGAATTACTGCTCATTCTACTAGAGCAGTGGCTTCCACATGGGCTTTTAAAAATGAGGCTTCTGTTGAACAGATTTGTAAGGCGGCGACTTGGTCTTCGCTTCATACTTTTTCCAAATTTTACAAATTCGATACTTTTGCTTCTTCGGAGGCTATTTTTGGGAGAAAGGTTCTACAAGCAGTGGTGCCTTCCGTTTAAGGTACCTGTCTTGTCCCTCCCTTCATCCGTGTCCTAAAGCTTTGGTATTGGTATCCCACAAGTATGGATGAATCCGTGGACTCGATACATCTTACAAGAGAAAACAGAATTTATGCTTACCTGATAAATTTCTTTCTCTTGTGATGTATCGATTCCACGGCCCGCCCTGTCTATTTAAGACAGGTAGTATATTTTTATTTAAAAAAAACTTCAGTCACCACTTCACCCTATTGTTTCTCCTTTTCCTTCCTAGCCTTCGGTCGAATGACTGGGGGGTGGAGCTAAGGGAGGAGCTATATAGACAGCTCTGCTGTGGGTGCTCTCTCTGCCACTTCCTGTTGGGAAGGAGAATATCCCACAAGTATGGATGAATCCGTGGACTCGATACATCACAAGAGAAAGAAATTTATCAGGTAAGCATAAATTCTGTTTTTTCTTTCATTTTTTTAGATAATCTCTACCATCTCACTGTGGGAGATGCTTTTTGTGAAGAGGAGCAGCCCTTTTTTTACTTGATTCACACATGGGGGCCGATTTCACATGCTGCGAATACAGCAGTTTCTGCGCGAGTTGTTAGGCTCGCCGGAAACATAAGTTAAGAAGCAGCGATCTTAAGGCCGCTGCTTCTTAACTTATCTGAGGCGGTGGACAGCAATCAGCCAATCAGATACAATCAGGATGATTGACACCTCCTGCTAGCGGCTGACATTTCACTAGAAATTCTTGTGCAATGTTAAATGCCGACAGTGTATGCTGTCGGCATTTACCAATGTTGGGCAGGGCCCCATCTTAATAAATCGGCCCCATGGACTTTATGTAATTATGTTTCCGTTTTTTCACTATTGTTGTTTTTACACTGATCATTATCACTTATACACATTTTTATCCCTTCTATTTTGATTTAGGGATCACTATTATACTTTTTAACACAATTATCTTTTTTAGCACTATATAGTATCTATATATTTTGTGTTTCTGTATATTATAGTCACTTTCACTTATAGAGCTCACTAAGATATGAGTTGATACTATATACTGGCACATCCAGTACAGTTGTGGTTTCCACAATTTTTTATTAATTTTCTAAATGTCCCCCAAATTGCCCCCAAAAGAAAGTGTAGCAATCTTTATTAAAAAAACAAAAATATTAGCATCTTTATTTTTTAATAAAGTAACTGCATGAAGCAGTTATAAGGGGCTAAAGTTGGTTGGAGTGGGGTGTTTGAAAAAAACGGCACTGAAAAGTGTCTTTACATTGCGGTCTATGGGGACTGTGTGTTCTCTGTAAATATATATGTATATGCTTATAAACATATATATTTATGTGTTAATATGTGTATATACACATATAAACACATAAATATATATATATATATTCATATACATATATATTTATATTTGCTGCTCATTCCTGCGCGACTTTTCCCCTTCGCTCCGCTAGTTCTCATGTCATGTCTGACAGCATGAGAATGAGGCTCCCATTGGAGCCTATGGAAGGGTGCTCTCGTGCACGGAATGCTTCCGTGCACCTCGCGTTCACATTGCACCTCACTTGTAATACTTATTATTACGTTGAGCACAAATATCGCTTTTGCAGAAACGAAATATTGCACTGAAATTGTAATCTGGCCCATAACAAACTACAAAGATTCATGACAGTTAATTAGGTGACAAAAACAGAAATTTGGAATTAAAAAAATGAAAGTGTTAAAATACTATTGAATATTGATACACTGCTGCTATTAATCCTCTTAGAAGTTTGACCTTTTTCACCACCCTCTGGAAGGGATTGCACATGGTTGTAGTCACACCAGTCGATAGGGTAGCAGGTGTCCAGTATTTAACGGAACAGTCCAGTATTTCAGCAGGCTGTCCAGTAAAATCTGTACACTTCAATGTCCAGTTTTTTTTAAGTCCACTGAGTGGCAGCTAAATGTTAAATGCCTCTTATTCCTCTATGCATTGCAAGTATGTAGGTAAAGGGTAAAAAAAAAAAAAGAATTGCTTTCTTATATGGCACTAATTGGTACTGCTCTGTTTGTGTTACTAGGGTAAAATCGCTGCTCTGTGTATTTTACTGGCAGCCATTATAGGTATTAAAAACACTGCTCTGTGTGCTGCTGGCAGTCAGGGTCATAGAATGGGTCAAACCACTGTAGTGTGTGCAGGCCTGCCCTCTGGTCAGGGCAAGAGGTGCGCCCGCCCAGGACCCCACGCATTGGGGGTGAGGGTATGAGAAGGTGCAATGTATATCCTGTATTAGTTTATGAAGAATTGTTTAAGGTAGATGTAATATATAGGTAAAACTGACTGTTATGACAGGGGTGGGTCATACAGGGGGCAGGGCATACAGGGAGAGAGGGAATAAGAGCAATGGGATGTGGGGCCCTGCAAATTTGTCTTGCTCAGGGCCCCGCAAATGCTAAGGGTGTCCCTACTGGCAACCAACAAGATAAAAAGTGCATGGGGTAAAAGGTAAAGCTTTGGGGGAGGGGCTATTGTGTGACCCACTTACCACTTTTGCCCAATCACAGGTCTACAGGTTGTTCAGTATTTTTTGGAGGGAAACTGGCAACCCTATCAGTCGGTGTGTACATAAATATGGCTACATACAGCCAAGTGTCTCCTTACACCAGTCTGTGAGATCATATAGAGCATGTAATTTTAAATAACTTTCCAATTTACTTCCTGTATCTAATTTGCTTTCTTCTCAAGAGCGTGCATGTGTCTTGCACATGTAGTAGGAGCTGTTGCCTCAGAAAGTGTGCATATAAAAAGATTGTGCACAGTTTGATAATAGAAGAAAGTTGTTTAAAATTGTATACTCTATCTGAATCATGAAATATTAAAATCTGAAATTTAGGGTCCCTTTAAATATCCCAATATATTATAAATCCTTTTTTTCTTTAAGCTTTTTGTTCCATTCTGGTGAATCTGGTTTAGAAACAAACTGCAAAAGCAAAAAGGATATTCTCCCCCCACAAAAAAAAAATCTTGATCTGACCTAAAAATCTATTTTTTCGTGACCATACTCTTATGTTATAAACTGGCACTGCAAATGACTGAATAATTACAATGCACTTTTTTACTCCTTACCTCCATATTTTTGTTCCACTTCACAAAAACGAATTCCTTCAGGAGAATAGATAAATGCGTGTACATGTCCAATTCCATTCTAGGAATCAAAGAAGGAAATATTGTATTCTGTGGCAGAAATCTTCCATAACATCTCATTACTAGGGTAAATCCCTCTAAACAATGGAAAATCCCTCTAAATAATTATAATTTGTAAGTACCCTAAGGAACTTTAGTCATTGCTAAAGTCTTAAACTGACAATTTCTTGTCTCTCCTCTCTGTACAACGAATAATGTGTTGGTTTAAAAATTCTTATATCAAGAGCCTTTTATGGGCTAAGATTAAAAGTGGAGCGGTAATTCCCGTTCAATTGTAAACCCTGCTAGAAGTGAACTTTTTACGTGCGTCGGGCAGCGCACATATTACATACTGAAAGTGAAATATTATCACTCTCTCGAAACTCAGCAAGCACAAAAAGCTAAACTTCAGATATGGCGACCACACAAACGCATTCACCCATCGACTTCAATAGCCGTGAATTAAATAATACAAATATACTCACGCGCTAACCCTCTCCACAATAAACCCCTACTCTAGTAACCCCTGCTACACTACTTAACCCCTAAAATGCCACAACCCTATCACTATTAATCCTCTGCACTAATTAACCTCTTAAAGGGACACTGAACCCAATTTTTTTCTTTCGCTATTCAGATAGATCATGACATTTTAAGCAACTTTCTAATTTACTCCAATTAACAAATTTTCTTCATTCTCTTGGTATCTTTATTTGAAATGCAAGAATGTAAGTTTAGATGCCGGCCCATTTTTGATGAACAACCTGGGTTGTCCTTGCTGATTGGTGGATACATTCATCCACCAATAAAAAGTGCTGTCCAGAGGGCTGAACCAAAAAAAAGCTTTGATGCCTTCTTTTTCAAATAAAGATAGCAAGAGAACGAAGAAAAAATTGATTATAGGTGTAAATCAGAAAGTTGCTTAAAATTGCATGCTCTATCTGTATCACGAAAGAAAAAATTTGGGTTCAGTGTCCCTTTAACCGCCACAACTCCCATCACTATTAACCCCCTAGGCTACTTAAATGCTAAACCTCCATAACCCCCCTAAATAAATGCTACACTACTTAACCCCTAAACCGCCACAACCCCCATTGCTTTATCCAATACTTGTTTTACTCTTTAGCCACATAAAATAATGTTTACATTCGTTATTTAAACAGAAAACTCTTAATTTAGTCAATAGAAATAAATGGGTTTTTTAGAATTAAAATAAAAACTGTTTAAACAACAAATTCTAGCTAATATTTACCAATGTTTAACATGATTGATACATTTCATTAGTTACTTTAGTAAAAATCGAATACACATTACACAAAAGTGTTGATTATTTCTATATTAACTTCGAATAAAATTTCTTTTTAAACAAAAGATATTTTATGTACCTTTTCCATACGTTTCCACGGAGCCTCCTGAATGTAAATTTTTGCTTCAGTGACATGATCAAATGATGTAAGAAAATGATTTGCAACGTCCAGAGCAAATTCTTCTATGGTTTTAATCTGTTAAATAAAACAGTTGAATCAGGAGATATATATAAAAGTTAGTAAAGATTTACTTTTCCTCTTGATCCTTGTTCATTTTTAAATTTAAAAGGACATTAAAGGTATTTTTTGAATAGAAACATTTTTGTCATATACATATATTAGCAAACATGCTTCTAATAAAAGCAATAGCTTTTTTTAGCTTTTTTTGGCCAATACATGTTTATTGCAAATATATTTATATTCAAAGATGTCATTCATCTATCTGAATTTAGTTTTGGACCGGAATGTCCCTTTAAGACTTGGCTGACATGTTATTCTATATAGCAGCTCAACAAAAATATCTTGTAATTTCAAGGTGTTTACTGTCAGTTATATTGACAATTATATTGATTTATTTGAGAATAAACTAACAATGTTTACATTTCAAATACTTGTTTGATTCATTTTTCTCAAATATATTTTTAGCATCCCATTTAAAGAGCAACCTTTATTTTTTCATGAAAGAAGTGAAATAAAATGTTAGTTATTTAAAGGGATACTAAACCCAAATGTTTTATTTTATGATTCAGACAGAGCATGCAACTTTAAGCAACTTTCTAATTTACTCCTATTATAAATTTTTCTTCATTCTTTTGCTATCTTCATTTGAAAAGCTGAAATGTAAAGCTTACGAGCCGGCCCATTTTAGGTTCAGCACCCTGGATAGCGCTTGCTGATTAGATGGCTACATTAAGCCACCAATCAGCAAGTGCTACCCAGGTGCTAAACAAAAAATGGGCTCCTAGGTAGTGATGTCGCGAATTGTTCGCCGGTGAATAGTTCCCGGCGAACATAGCATGTTCGCGTTCGCCGCGGCGGGCGAACATATGCGATGTTCGATCCGCCCCCTATTCGTCATCATTGAGTAATACTTTGACCCTGTACCTCACAGTCAGCAGGCACATTCCAGCCAATCAGCAGCAGACCCTCCCTCCCAGACCCTCCTACCTCCTGGACAGCATCTATTTTAGATTCATTCGGAAGCTGCATTGTTAGTGAGAGGAGGGACAGTGTAGCTGCTGCTGATTTAGTAGGGAAATCTATAGCTAGGCTAGTGTATTCAGTGTCCACTACAGTCCTGAAGGACTCATCTGATCTCTGCTGTAAGGACAGCACCCCAAAAAGCCCTTTTTAGGGCTGCTTTTTTTTTGTGTGTAATCTAATTGCAGTTGCCTGCCTGCCAGCGTGTGTGTCAGGCTCACAGCGTATACTGTGCCCACTTGCCCAGTGCCACCACTCATATCTGGTGTAACAGTAGTGTACATTTAAAAAAAACAACATTTTTTTGACTGTGTTAAATAATAGCAGTCAGTTTCCTTCACACGTGTGCGTTTAAGTGCCTGCCTGCCAGGGCACAGTGTCACCCCAGTGCAACTCATATCTGGTGTAACAGTAGTGTAGATTTAAAAAAGACAACACTTTTTTGACTGTGTTAAATAATAGCAGTCAGTTTCCTTCACACGTGTGCGTTTAAGTGCCTGCCTGCCAGGGCACAGTGTCACCCCAGTGCAACTCATATCTGGTGTAACAGTAGTGTAGATTTAAAAAAAAAAAAACACTTTTTTGACTGTGTTAAATAATAGCAGTCAGTTTCCTTCACACGTGTGCGTTTAAATGCCTGTCTGCCAGGGCACAGTGTCACCCCAGTGCAACTCATATGTGGTGTAACAGTAGTGTAGATTTAAAAAAAAAAACACTTTTTTGACTGTGTTAAATAATAGCAGTGAGTTTCCTTCACACGTGTGCGTTTAAGTGCCTGCCTGCCTGCCTGCCAGGGCACAGTGTCACCCCAGTGCAACTCATATGTGGTGTAACAGTAGTGTAGATTTAAAAAAAAAAAAAAACATTTTTTTGACTGTGTTAAATAATAGCAGTCAGTTTCCTTCACACGTGTGCGTTTAAGTGCCTGCCTGCCAGGGCACAGTGTCACCCCAGTGCAACTCATATCTGGTGTAACAGTAGTGTAGATTTAAAAAAAAAAAACACTTTTTTGACTGTGTTAAATAATAGCAGTCAGTTTCCTTCACACGTGTGCGTTTCAGGGCCTGCCTGCAAATTTCACTTTTTTATCTGATGAAACAACCCCTGTAGGTTGAGAAACGCGTCATAAAATATTAAAAGACATTTTTATTTGAAGTTGTCTGTGTTGTGGTTCATACATACCATCTGAACAACACACATAAGATTACTCCTTTGCAGCACCTGAAGTCCATACAAGTCCAGACAACAGGAGAGAAACACCAAGTTGCAACTAGGACAAGTGCCTTTGGAGCCTGGCTCCTACAGTGTACTAGCCACTGTTAAGTGCTAGCCTGCTCTTTTGCACTGGTTACAGTACAGTGCCACACCAACCGGTTTAGCATAAAATCTTCTTTTATCTGTACCTGCATTCCAGACAATATCACGCTATTGTGGCGCCCTCTCTCTATTCTTCTTCAACAGTTGTTCCACACTCTCTGGGATCAAGAGGAGCAGCCTGATTCATTATTCCCTTCAAGAGGACATCTTTATTCCCTATTTACCACCAGCATATGGACAGTAAACAGGACTAATACGGTAGACTTGATCTACTATATCAATAGTACAATAATTTGGTTTTAAATTGTATAATGTTTTCTTTTTAAACACCAGCGCTCTTTTATATCCCTTTACTGGGATATTTTTACTTGTTTCAATTTTCCATGGGAGTTTTGCCATGGATCCCCCTCCGGCATGCCACAGTCCAGGTGTTAGTACCCTTGAAACAACTTTTCCATCACTATTGTGGCCAAAAAGAGTCCCTGTGGGTTTTAAAATTTGCCTGCCTATTGAAGTCTATGGCGGTTCGCCCGGTTCGCCCGTTCGCGAACAGTTGTGGAAGTTCGCGTCCGCCGTTTGCAAACGCAAAATTTTAGGTTCGCGACATCACTACTCCTAAGCTTTACATTTCTGCTTTTCAAATAAAGATCGCAAGAGAACGGAGGCGGAGCCTGGCCGTGCCGGAACATGGCCGCACTGAGATAGAGCTCCGGTCTGGATAACTCATTTCCCTCATATTGTTACCGGCCACCGATGCTGCAGACGGCCACAACCCACATCTAAAGACACCCTGCGTTCGTGGAACCCTGAGGGGAGCTATGCCGTGACCGCAGGTCTGTAATCAGCGCTTTGTAAAGCTACGCTCATGCACTCACAGGGACCGGCGCCATCTTGCCAAACATTACCAACAGCCCTCCCGGTCTCTGTGTGGGTGTCTGGGGCGGCAGAGGTGGAAACATATTTAGCTCAGGGCGCACTGTCAAATTGCCCTGTAGGCTACAAATAGACAATTCGGCCGATACTGCCGCACATAACCCAAACGGGTACACATCTCTAAGCATGCTGCGATCTGAGCTATACCCCCACGTGGCGTAAGCCCGTTATTCTAAATATGCGGCTGGACGAAATATAGAGGAACTTGCTGACACCACAACAGGGGCACAACAGTAGCGCAAATAAGACACAAGTGACTGAAAAACCAGGCATGCTATCCACGGTCCCCACATGTAAGGCTTAAATACAAGGGAGGGAAAATAAACAAGATATCCACAGTCTCATATCCTCATTTCTCTGGAATTCTGAACTGCTGGGCGGCTAGTGTGTATAAGAACAAGGGAGATATTGTGCATCGCCCATATCCATACTGGTGAAGGGGATCAGTGTACTCCTAAGAGTGATAAAAAAAAAGGGGAAAGGAGATTTTTTTGTCTTTCTTTTATTTTTTGATTGCAATGGCATCAAGAAAGGGCCCAAAAATGGATAAAGCTAATAAACAAGCAACGCTGCCTGTGTCTGTGAGCAACTTTTTCTGCACCAATGACACGACTAATATGGAGCAAAGAGACACAGGGAGCAACACACAGACTCATACAGATAACATTCAACAACAAGTGGTTCCAGTGGAGCTAATGAATCAACTAAAATCTGATATTGCCAATCTCCCTTCAAAAACAGACTTTGATTCCTTAAAGAATTTAATTAAATCGGAGCTTACAACTATAAGAAAAGAGGTTTCTGAGATTGGGCTTAGGCTGGAAGATATAGAGGAGACACAGGAGACACTGAATACCCTGACTGATTCAATTACAACACAAGCTAACATACATGAAGCTAAACTGTCCGCACTACAGGACAGACTAGACGATATGGACAATAGAAACCGCAGAAATAATCTAAGGATCCGCGGTATACCAGAGAAAATCACTAACACTGAGTTGGAAACTTATGTCCAAGATCTGTTTCGTCATCTGAAGAAAGACCAGCAAGCCCCAAATGTGGAATTAGATAGGGTCCATAGGGCCCTCAGACCTCCCCCACCAGACAAGGCCCCCCCGAGGGACGTGATACTGAGGTTCCTACGATACAAAGATAAAGAGGAGGTGTGGACTGCTGCCCGCCAACTAAGAGACATATTATACATGGATCACAATCTACAAATCTATTTGGACCTGAGCCCCAACACGCTGCAGAGGAGAAGGGACATTGCTTTTATAACTAGAGTGCTCAGGGACAAAAAGATTAAATATCGTTGGGGGTACCCCTTTAGCTTGGTTGTTTCATTCGACGGCAAGTCCTTTACCTATAAAGAACCCCACGACCTAGAGACTCTTTCTAAGGGACTAAACATAACCTTCAACACTCCCCCGGACTTTGAACTCCAGGGTAGCAATGATCTTGGGGAGCAATCAGATCAGAGCTCACTTCAGGGAAGAAATCGATGGCAGCTGGTGAGCTCTGGCAAACGAAAAAAGGACAGAAATGACTCTGTTAACAAAAATGCCATGATTTCTACCGTCCAAGAGACATGAAGCGGAACATTGATGGGTGAGATTGTGTTTAATTTTCAAATTTTTTTTTTTAAAAAAATGAATATGCAATTTACTTCTGTGGGGATGGGAAGAGTTAAACATTATGCCTAAACATGCTGGTTTTGTGAAATGTTGTGTGATCTGTGGGGTGGTTGGGAAGTACATTCACATGAGAGGGAGATGTTGTTTAGCATTCCTCCTTCTTTACCTTTTTCCTTGCACTGAATTATTATTTTGTTCTTACAGTTCACTGTTTAATGGTTGTTTTTACAAAATTATTATATGTTTTTGTTAGTTTTGTAGATTTTCATAGACTGACGTACAAATATCACAAACTCCAGACTAGTTGGGGGCGCATGACATCTTGGGGGGATTACTCTACACGCATTTATCAGACAGGGACCTTGGGTGATTATGGGTGCTCTCAACACAATATAATATATGGAATCAATAAATAAGCAAAAGGGAATCACCTTCATTTCCATTAACGCAAAGGGCCTCAATAGTCCATCTAAGAGACATGTAGCTATGAGAGATTTTAAAGAAAGGAAGGGCGACGTGGTCTTTATACAAGAAACGCACTTCTTAAAGAATAGAGAACCCCAGACGTTTAAATACAAATTCGGAGATTCTTATTACGCTTCCAACAACACCAAAAAGGGTGGGGTTGGCATACTGTTTAGGAAGGGTATAGCATTTCAAGCCCACAAGTGCATAAAGGATACTTCAGGGAGATACCTTATTCTAGTGGGCAAGCTGTTTCATAAACAAGTAACACTGGTCAACGCTTACGCTCCAAACACATCACAAGACACATTTTTTAAATCCTTATCTAACGCCATACTAGACGCAGCGAGGGGCACCTTGATAGTATGTGGAGACCTCAATTGTACATTAGACCCCACATTGGACAACTCCACAGGGACATCCTCTACCGCACACGCAATCATTAATAAGCTAAAAAAGTGCCTTAGAGATTTAGCCCTACACGACACATGGAGAATACTTAACAGAACAGTGAAAGATTACACATTCTATTCTCACCCTCATGTTAGATATTCCAGGATAGATTACATCCTCACGGATGTTACTAGTCTAGCAATGGTTGAGAACTGTAGGATACTCCCCACATCTTGGACTGACCACTCCATGGTCCGCTGCAAAATGCATTGGGATACCAGGGAGGGTACTAGCTACCTATGGAAGTTGGACGACAGACTCCTTGACGACCCTACATACACAGTAAAAATAGAGAAAGCTCTGGTTGAATTCTTCCAGTTTAATTCCAATTCAGATATTGACATTAAATACCGATGGGGAGCCCATAAGGCGGTTCTTAGGGGGGAACTTATGAGTATAAAGGCACACCAAATTAAACAGCAAAGAACATATTTTGAGTCGGTTTTGAATAAGATAGAGGAACTAGAGAAAGCTCATAAACAAGACCCAAATGACACACAAACACTAGACAGCTTGCTGGATTACAGAGGAAAGCTTAATATGATTATCGACAAAGAGTGTAAGGTATCCGCTCTTAAATTAAAACAAATGTCCTATGAGGGTAACAACAAATGTAGCAGACTTTTCGCCAGGAAGCTGAAACGCAAAACTAATAAATCCTTTATAATGAAAATAAAAGACCATAGGGGGGGGGGGGAGAGCACCTCATCTGCACATATTGCTGAGGCTTTTCGCGCTTATTATGAGAAATTATATAATCTGCAGGAACCTTCCCCGGATAACGCCCATACATTTATAGATCAACTAATGCTACCAAATATAGGGGAAGAGGAAAGAACTCGCCTTAATGAACCTTTCACATTAAAGGAAATAAAGTGCATAATTAAAGATCTTCCTAATGAGAAAGCACCTGGCCCTAACGGCTTTACAACCTACTACTATAAAAAATTCACTGATATATTATCTCCCCAATTATTAGAATTATTTCAATCCATTTCGGAAAAGAACCCCTTTCTAGAGGAATCCCTAGCTGCACATATAGTGGTGCTCCCCAAACCGGGTAGGAATACAGATAGAGTGGAAAATTTTAGACCTATATCCTTGCTAAATAATGATATAAAAATATTTGCTAAATTGCTGGCCAACAGACTGAACCCTGTCATTCCCCAGATAATTGATATGGGCCAAGTAGGCTTCGTTATTGGCAGGGAGGCAAGGGACAATACGGTGAGAGCCATTGACCTTATAGATTATGCGACATCACAAAATATCCCACTAGTACTGATTTCCACGGACGCGGAGAAAGCTTTTGACCGCGTCCGGTGGAAATTTTTGCGGTCAATATTAGAAAAATTTGGAATTGGGTCCCCTTTTGTATCGAAAATCATGGCATTATACTGTTCCCCATCGGCAAGGGTTCAGGTGAATGGGGTGCTGTCCCAGCCCTTCCAAATAAGCAACGGTACGAGACAGGGGTGCCCCCTGTCCCCTCTGCTGTTTGCGTGTGCGGTGGAAGCTCTGGCGGATAAAATTAGGAACGATGCAGACATTGAGGGAGTCAGAATTAAAGAAAGAGACTATAAAATCATGTTATACGCTGACGACATCCTATTTACCCTTACCAATCCACTCTCTTCACTACCACATGTGCTACAACACCTGAGGGATTTCCAGCTCGCCTCCAATTTTCTAATTAATAAATCAAAATCAGAAATACTTAATATTTCCCTTGAACAGGCCCACCTTACTCAACTAAGAAACATCTGTCCTTTCCGATGGCAGGAAAAATCACTAAAATATTTGGGGATTCAGCTTACAAAAAACACACAAGATTTATTCAACACTAACTACATCCCTTTACAAAGACGCTTAATAGCGGATCTATCCTCCTGGAGATCCTTACAAACTTCCTGGACGGGGAGAATTAATATATTTAAAATGAATGTCCTGCCCCGTATATTATATGTCTTGCAAGCTCTACCTATCCCACTTCCAACCAATTTTCTTTCATCCCTGCAGTCAAAAATCCTAGACTTTGTTTGGGACAAGAAAGCGGCCAGAATAAACAAAAATATTATGTGTACACCTTTACTGAATGGCGGGCTGGGAGTGCCCGACTTGGTGAAATACAGATATGCAATCTTTCTACAACGAATACTAGAATGGCACTATAATTTTCAAAATAAGGCCTGGGTACAGCTGGAACATGAAATGTCAAGCTTTAACCATTTGGGATCCCAATGTTGGGCTGGCCTGGGCGGTACAAATGGGGACCATCAGCTACACACATTGACCTCTGAGACCTTTAAAATTTGGAGTAATATCTTATTAAGATTCCCACATGTGTCTTCTAGACACTCCCCTTTGACCCCTCTTAGTGAAAATGAAGACTTTACACCCGGGTCTCGCTGCTCCCGCTACAGAACTAGTATGACAAGCAGAACACTGCAGGTACGCCAACTAGGCAATGAACAGGCATTTTACACAAGGGATAAACTGGTAGAGGAGGGCCTTCAGATGTTTAGGGACTGGCTTTTTCATCAGCAATGTATCTCCTTTATCTCTAAACACAGCGATAGGAGAAACCTAATTAGACCCCTAACTCAATTCGAAAACATGTGCACATCGTCAAAACCAATAGGCCATTCCCTTTCCATATTATACAAAATCTTGCAGATACAACCTTGGGGCCATAACCCATATTACTTGGAGAGATGGAATAACGAACTAGGTCTTGATATTAACCAAGGTGAGGCTAAGAGAGTCTTCCACAATATAGCTAAGTCATCAGTGTCAGCCAAATTAACAGAATTAAATCTCAAAATACTTCACAGGTGGTATATGACACCTGTCAGGATTCAAAAGCTATTTCATACAAGAACCAACACTTGTTGGCGCTGTGAAATGGAGAGGGGTACAATGTCACATTTATGGTGGTCTTGTAATAGTATATCACCAATATGGGAAAGTATAGCCACCGAAGCCTCCAAGATACTGGAAAAAACGATTCCACCAGACCCTAAAATATGGTTATTCTTATGTACACCTAAAAACTTTACGACAGCACAAAGAAAAATGTTGTGTATTTTAAGTAACAGCATGAAAAACCTAATAGCCCAGAAATGGAAATCGAGAAATGTCCCAGACTTAACACAATGGATACATAAGTGTAATGACATTTTAAAAATGGAAGAATATCACTACATGCGAATAAAATGCATGGAGGTATATGCTCAGCTGAAGGAGATGTGGGAGGGTTACGTAGAACACAGATTCAAGGGTTGACACTGAGATATGGTATTGGAACCACAGAGGAAGTATAACCAGAAAGGGGAGGCTAAGGGGCAGACAAAGAAGAGGTTAGTTATAAGGAGTCTTATAGGTCACCAATAGTTATTAAACTATATGGGCTCTCTGGGGGGTAATGCGCGCTCACACTACATAATTAATTCGTCAGGATTACATTCTAGTTTTTTCAGTCTGTTTTATTGTTTTACAGATAAATTTATTAAAAGGAATCCAAACCTTTTTTCTTCTTGTTAAATGAGTCATTACAATGTAAAATTTTCACATGTAAAATTTCAACATTTATGCTTGTATTGACCATTGTATGTATACGTATACTCTGTTTTGTTTTGGATATCCAATAAAAGAAATTAAAAAAAAAAAAAAGATCGCAAGAGAACTAAGAAAAATTGATAATAGGAGTAAATTAGAAAGTTGCTTAAAATTGCATGCTCTAGCTGAATCATGAAAGGAAATGTGGGTTTAGTATCCCTTTAATAGTAATAGAGCAGTATAAGTTTTGTACTTACAGATACAGAAAGGATTCTGTTTATTGCTCTCAATTTCAACAGCTTTTAAAGGGACAGTCAAATCCAAAAAACCTTACATGATTTAAATAGGGAATGTAATTTTAAAAAACTTCCCAATTTACTTTTATCACCAATTTTGCTTTGTTCTCTTGGTATTCTTAGTTGACAGCTAAACCTAGGAGGTTCATATGCTAATTTCTTAGACTTTGAAGACTGCCTCTAATCTGAATGCATTTTGACCACTAGAGGGCATTAGTTCATGTGTTTCATATAGATAACATTGAGCTCATGCACGTGAAGTGACCTAGGAGTGAGCACTGATTGGCTAAAATGCAAGTCTGTCAAAAGAACTCAAATAAAGGGGCAGCCAGCAGAAGCTTAGATACTAGGTAATTACAGAGGTAAAACCTGTATTATTATTACTGTGTTGGTTATGCAAAACTCGGGATTGGGTAATAAAGGGATTATCTTTCTTTTTAAACAACAAAAATTCTGGTGTTGACTGTCCCTTTAATACCAAAAGTTTTGCATGTACCATTTATTTGAAGAAAAAAAAATATTTTTTTTTATTTTTTTTTATTTTAAAAATCCAAGATTTTTTCTTTTTTTTCCCCCAAACAAAAAGTTTATTAAGGTATTCAGGCGATATACAATGTCAGATGAACATTTATTTATTTTAAATGCACAGTGCCCTTTTCAATGACAAAATTTAAGGGACATAAATAAATGTTAGATACAGTGGTGTAATCAAAACAAAGATTAGCCTGAGAATAATATGCAGATCCATTTTGTTTTAAAATCAGAGAGTTGCTCAATCTAATGTTTGATAATTATTGTCATGGTAAAGGGTCCTTAAGTCAAAATTAAGGTTGCATTATTCTGATAGAGCATGCCATTTAAAACCAACTTTCCTATATAGTTCCATGTTTTGTATATGCACACTCTCTGAGGCTTCAGCTTCTACTGAGCATGTTCAAAACTACACAGTATATACATATATGTATTCTGAGATTAGCTAATGGTTGTCACATGACACAGGGCGAGGGAAATTTGGATTTACTTTTAAATTTGCCCAAAAATATTCTACTGCTTATTTTAAATGATTTAAGTAAGTGCTATTGCATTGTCTTTTTATGGTGTATTGTCAATAATTAAATTCTTCTGTTTTAATGGTCCTTTAAATGGACATGAAACCCAAATTTTTCTTTCATAATTCAGATAGAGAATACAATGTAAAGAAAAGTTTGTAATTTACTTCTATGATCAAATTTGTTTCATTCTCATGTTATTCTTTGTTGAAGAGATATCTAGATAGGTAGCGCGCACGTTTCAGAAGCACTGCATGACAGGAAACAGTGCTGCCATCTAGTGCTCTTGCTAATGTATAGCATTATTGCTGATATATAGTGCTGCAGACACATGCACGCTTTTCTCTTACATTTCTGCTTTTCAACCAAGGATACTGAGAAAACTGAGACAATTTGATAATAGAAGTATATTGAAAAGTTCTTTAAAATTGCATTCTGTATATGAATCATGAAGAAAAAAAATGTGGGTTTTATATCCCTTTAATGGCTGCATATGAAGCCTTTTTATGTAAATGTTATGACAGACATTTTCATTGATTATTGCCAGCACTTTTTTCATTCTTGTTTCAGTGAAATCTGTTTTAACACATGCAAGTCCTGTTTGTTAAGAATGTGGAATATAATTAGCCAAACACATTTATTAGGCCATTTTCACTTATCCAATTCCACATTTAACCTCTTAAGGACATATGACGGAATTTTTCCGTCATAAAACAATTGAGCAAACTGAAAGCTGTGTCCTTAAAGGGTTAAAACAACGTGATAAACATTAGATTTTTGTATGGGCAAAATACACTCAAGTTATCCCCCCTATACACACCTCCATATTGGATGACATTAGGTAGCAGTGTCACTCACAGACCAGTTACAAATGCTAATAAATAAAACGAAAAAATTAAGAATAAACATTTTTTACTAAAAATTTAAAAAGCAAAAGTCAGTAACCTAACAAACGCATATCAACTATACCGATAATGCCATAAACCTGTGATGCACCCCTATTACGACAGTCCTTAATCATTCACATTTGGTTTTGGATTACAGATCAAAGGGACGGTCTACTCCAGAATTTTTATTGTTTAAAAAGATAGATAATCCTTTATTACCCATTCCGTAGTTTTGCACAGCCAAAACGGTTATATTAATATCATTTTTACCTCTGTGATTACCTTGTCTCTAAGCCTCTGCAGACTGTCCCCTTATTTCAGTTCTTTTGACAGACTTGCATTTTAGCCAATCAGTGCTGACTCTTAGGTTACTTCACGTGCGTGAGAACAATGTTATCTATGTCACACATGAACTACCGCTGTCTAGCTGTGAAAAACTGTCAAAAATGCATTGAGACAAGAGGCAGCCTTCAAGGGCTTAGAAATTAGCATATGAGCCTACCTAGGTTTAGCTTTTAACAAAGAATACCAAGAGAACAAAGCAAATTTGATGATAAAAGTAAATTAGAACGTTGTTAAAAATGTCATGCCCTATCTGAATCATGAAAGTTTATTTTGACTAGACTGTCCCTTTAACCATGAAGATAACTATTTTATATTGTTTTTTTGGGGGTAAAATTTAGAGCTTCACGGGTATTAACAGCAGAAGTGTTTTAAGATTGTGATCACTAGAAAAAAACAGTCAACCTTCTGAAATCTTTATCTAATAAAAATAAGCTCAATTTTATGATCAACACACATATTAACTGTGTAAAGTTTTAGTTTCCATAAAGTAAAAAGCGTCACCATTTTGTAACTAAGGTTTACCTATATTTAAAGGGACAGTAATACTATAAAATTGTTTTTCCCTTAATGTGCTTCCAACTACTTTTTTTACCAGCTGAAATTTGCTTTTTTTGCTTTTTAAGGTTTATTTGTGTATATAAATTAGCTGGTTTTGTGTTTTAAGCCACAGCCTAATAACATGGGTTGAGCTTGCAGGTATAATCAAATCTCATAACATTTATCACATTGTGTACATATACATGCTTTTTTCTGTCCGTAAACCAATCACCAATACTTGGAGAGAACAATGGAAAATTAACATTGTATTACCTTATCTCTTCTGTACCCCACTGGGAGTGTAACTTATTCTGCTGGCTGTGTTAACACAGCTTGGCCTTAAGGCTAAAAACGTTCAGGATAGGTGCGGATACCACAGGCTAAAACGATTTTAAGTGCCAATATAAGGGTAATGGAAATACTTGTTAACAATTTAATACACTCCAGCAGGTAAAGTGGATCATTGGGAACAAATTAAAGGGGAGAAAATGTTTGAGTAAACTGCCCTTTAAATGCATGTTATTTCATCTTAATTCCTCTGCATATTACCTATGCTATCTTATCTTATCTCCTCTGCATAACACATGTTTAAATGTGTTGTATTATCTTATCTTGTCTGCTAAGGTCAGTAAAGGAAAACAGAAGAACTACTAAAGTAAAAATCTCCCAGTGTGTAAAGCTCCTTTAATGACTTTATCCAGATAATAGAGAGAACACTTACCCCTTTAAGCTTTGACAAGGCGTAGACTGTGTTCTTTATTGTGTCTGTTGGGATAATGTCAGAATTGTCCCCTTCAAGATAATCTTTCTTAGATTTCAGGGTAAGTTGGACATTAGCTTCTATTTCTTTAATAAAATGCTGTTTTCCATCCCTCTTTATGCGCAAAACCTTGACTGCATTTTTTCCATAGCCTGTATGGGCGAATTCAACATTTGCATCCTAAAAATAGAGACAAAGCAGATATAGAGATAAGCCACAAACATATCACAGAATAACTTAAGGGTAGATTATGTTATAATTGAAAAGCATATAACAGAAAATAGCTACAACAATTCCCTTAGATTGGAACAGAATATTTGATAGAAAAGCAGTTTAGAATCCTTCCAAGTAATATAGGGGTATATTTATTAATGTGCGAGCAGACATGATACGATGTAGCGTATTCAATCGGGTTGATTTCTGTCCGTGGCCTCAGAGCATTTAGACCGCTGCTTCATAATCATAACTTCTGTTTCCGGCAAGAGTGAAGGCTCGCGCAGAAACAGGGGCATCACCCTCCATACGGAGCTTGATAAATTGGCCTCATAGAATCAATTGATCCATTATTTTTCTTCTAACATGTACTTGTTTGCAGAATGTCCATTATTTTGTAGTTCAGGGACATATTCCTTGAAAAGCCTCTTGAGTGTGTATATCTCCTCTACCCGGCTGTGTCCAATTAGTGACAGATATAAATGAGCAATCACTGTGCACAGAATAAAGCATTTTCACAGTTTCACGGTGCAGGGTATAGTATAGCCTTGATAGTACAATTTTCAGGATTAAAATAATGAAAATAATCATACATTACAAAGTTTTTTGCTTTATTTTTACTACACATAAAAGACATTTTGGGCTAGACTACGAGTGGAGCGATATTTATCGCTCACGCATTTACTTCACTAGAAGTAAGATTTTTGCACGCGATGGGTAGCGCACATATTACAAGTTGAAAGTAAAAAGTTTTTGCACGAGTGCTAACCCGATATGTACATAAAGCCAAACTTAGAATGTCCCAACCGCAATAATGTATTCAATGGCGCATGAACAGTGAAGAAACAGAAACAAACCCTTACTCGCACGCAAACCTGATTGGGTTTAGCCAAGTGCCCTAACCTGACATAAAATTTGAATATTTCACAATCCATTGTTCTTGACATAACAGAATATGTTCTATATATTCATAAATATATATATAAATATCTATACATATTTATATTTATGATTATGTAGGTATAGATATATACAGATATATATATAGGAATAGCTATTTAAAAAATACTTAGAATATATTCCCCTATGTGAAGAACATTGGAATGTGAGTTTTTTTTTACAGTAAATACATAGTTAAACACTTTATTAAATATGAATATTGCATAAATATGATTTTACATGTTTTCAGCTACTTGACCGCAAAGGGCTCCAATGCACTTATATATGTCTATATATGTATACATATGTATTTATTTGTGTATATAGGTCTGTAAATACATATATACACACATAAATACATAAATACGACTGTACACACACACACACACACACACACACACACACACATATATATATATATATATATATATATATACCGGTATATATATATATATATTTACATACATATACCTATTTATACATGCTAAAGCCCATTGCATGCCTATTTTTCTGTAACACTTGAGACCTCATATCTTTGAGCCCTTATAACTTTTTATTGCAATTTTTTTAAAATATTGTTTATTAGATAGTGCTATTATGTGTATAACTGTACTATTAAATATAATTTTGATGTGTTTTGTGCAACTTTTTAGTCTAGCTTAACAGTTAACCAGAACTCTGAAGTTGTGCCACCCGATGCGCCTTAAATTTAATTATGCTCAAGCGAACACGCTAACTTTCGACCTGTAATACGCGCGCTACTTCCGTCGTGCGCAAAGAGCCACGATAAACCCCTTTTCAATTGCACACCACAGTCAACGCGCCACTTGTAATCTAGCCCTTCATAGAGAGCATTATTTACTTTTATTTCCCTCAAAATAGGGGAGTTTGATTGATTAATTAATTTATAAATATTTTATAGGGAGTAGTATTTTGCTTTTATTTCCCTCAAAATAGGGGAGTTTGATTGATTAATTAATTTATAAATATTTTATAGGGAGTAATATTTTGCTTTTATTTCCATTAAAATAGGGGAGTTTGATTGATTAATTAATTTATAAATATTTTATAGGGAGTAATATTTTGCTTTTATTTCCCTCAAAATAGGGGAGTTTGATTGATTAATTAATTTATAAATATTTTATAGGGAGTAATATTTTGCTTTTATTTCCATTAAAATAGGGGAGTTTGATTGATTAATTAATTTATAAATATTTTATAGGGAGTAATATTTTGCTTTTATTTCCCTCAAAATAGGGGAGTTTGATTGATTAATTAATTTATAAATATTTTATAGGGAGTAATATTTTGCTTTTATTTCCATTAAAATAGGGGAGTTTGATTGATTAATTAATTTATAAATATTTTGTAGGGAGTAATATTTTGCTTTTATTTCCATTAAAATAGGGGAGTTTGATTGATTAATTTATAAATATTTTGTAGGGAGTAATATTTTGCTTTAATTGTCCCTTAAGATCCCCTATTAATTATAATTTCTTAAACGGACATTCAAGACAATTATTTTTTATTTACGCATCAGAAATTATTTGCTGCGTTGTAAACGATCTGCATAAAATAAAATATCCAAAATTTAGTGTTACTGTTTATAATTTAGAAAACAGACCAAAATTGCTATTAAATGTTATCAAGCACTATGCTTTTTTTTTTTTATTAAAGGAAGTCTGGTCAAAATTAAACTTTCATGATTCAGATACAGCATTGTTAAAAGCATTCTTGCAAAACTGCCATATAGTGTTCTAGACACACTGCTGAGTCTACAAACCTGCTTTTCAACAACATAATTAAAGGGACAGTCTACACCAGAATTTTTATTGTTTAAAAAGATAGATAATTCCTTTATTCCCCATTCCCCAGTTTTGCATAACCAACACAGTTATATTTATATACTTTTTACCTCTGTGATTATCTTGTATCTAAGCCTCTGCAGACTGCCCCTTTATTTCAGTTCTTTTGACAGACTTGCAGTTTAGCCAATCAGTGCTGGCTCCCAGGTAACTTCACGTGCATGAGCACAGTGTTATCTATATGAAACACATGGACTAACACCCTCTAGTGGTGAAAAACTGTTAAAATGCATTCTGAAAAGAGGCGGCCTTCAAGGTCTAAGAAATTAGCATATGAATATGAAAAATTATGAATTTTTCGTCAAACCAAATGGTGTCATAATTTAGTAATCCGTACAAAAGCAACATCAGAACCATTAAAACTTAAATCACTTAATTACAAGATAAAACATTTGACTAAAGTGGAATATTTATCTCTGATGAGAGACATGATTTTAATGCAAGTTATGCTGCTTTAATATAGTTTATGAAGATATAATTTAGAGGAATGGTAACCCAGGTCCTTTTTGGTTGGATTAAACATAATTTTCATTTCAGTTAACATAAGATAGTGCAATATACATGAAAGCAGTATATGACATGATACTCACCATCCTGCTATAGAATGAGAAGAATGAGATGAAACAAATTACTAGCATCTTTATATATGCTCACGCTCAGTATAAACAAGTATTTCTGGTTTAGGTAACATGCAATGACACTATTGAATTCTTGTCTTTATTTACCAATGTAAGTTGGTTAAATTATATAATACCATACATAGTTTAAAAAGGACAACATATTCAGGTAAGCAGCTGATGTGTCAATTGTATTAAAATTAGCTGAAGGGACACCCTTTCAAATGAGCTGAGCTTACTCTGTCCCTCAGGAAGTTTTTTTCTGCTGCTGCCTTTCCATTGTATATCTTTTCTATAGCCCATACTGCAGTATTTCATTTTTAAGTATAAGTGATGATTTCAACCAGATAAAAACTGCTATTTTAATGATAAAATAACAATAAGGGAGCTATGAGTAACAGTTTATCTCCTTAATCACACTGACATAGCCTGTACATTAGTTGTCTGTTGCTCTTTTAGGGGTGAAATAATGTGGATGTCACCAACAGCGGTGAGACTGTGCTATTGCTGCGTGCCTCAGGCAGTCGCTGAAAGCCCCTTGCACCAGGAGACACAGTATGTCACTGTTATTAAAGGTTAATACACACCAGCACATAAAATGGATCCTTAGGAACATATTAAAGGGAAATTTTGTACAGTACAATGTCCCTTTAACTCTATTTAGTACTTTTTCACTCCAGGAAAACAGCAGGTTCTATCACAATAAGATTTAAAAGCAAAAGACCAATCAGCATTCAGTATTATGGCTTATGGTAGTACAGCCATAGTTTAAAAGGGCAATACAGTTAATTTTAATATAGATAATATATACAAGCATTTAAATTACCATTAAATACAGTATAATTGCATGATAAACAAATGCATCATAAAAGGACAATGCAATAGCACTTAGCAGTAGATTTGTTTCTGAGAAATTTCATCATTTGCCTCCTCCCCAGCCATATCATGTGACAGTCATTAGCCAATCACAGACTCATATACACTGTAAACTCTTGCACATGATCAGCAGGAACTGACACCTCAGTAATTGTGCATATAAAAAGACTTTGCACAATTTGATAATGGAAATAAATTGAAAAGTCTCTTAAAACTGCATGTTCTATATCAGTGTTTCTCAACTCCAGTCCTCAGAACCCTTAACAGGCCAGATATCCTATATAATAAAAGGCCAGGTATGTTTGTCAGATGCAGTCATGTGCAGTAGAGACTGCACAAGGACAAACATACCTGGCCTTGAGCAGCAGAGGAGTGTGCGCACTGTGGAAGCTGCCTGGTGGGGGCGTGGCCGGATGTGCCGTGATGGGGGCATGGCCGGGTGTGCCATGATGGGGGCGTGGCCAACAGGCATGGTGAGGGGGCGTGGTCAACGTCAGAGTGCATGAAGGGGCGTGGCCGGCGGGAGCAGCAGTGTTGGCAGTGGCATGGTCAAGTGAGAGAGAAAAACAGAGGGGAGAGCAAAACAGAGGGGAGAGAGGAGGGGAAGAGAGAGAGACCAAAAGAGAGGGGGAGAGACCAAAAGAGAGGAGCGAAAGAGCAAAAGAGAGGGGGGAAAGAGAGAAAGCAAGCAAAAGAGACTGGGAAAGAGCAAACGAGAGGGGAGAGAGAGCAAAGGAGGGGAGAGAGAGCAAAAGAGAGGAGGGGGACCAACAGAGAGGGAGAGAGAGAGCAAAAGAGGAGGGAGAGAGAGAGCAAAAGAGGGGAGAGAGAGAGAGCAAAAGAGGGGAGAGAGAGAGAGCAAAAGAGGGGGGGAGAGAGAGCAAAAGAGAGGGGAGAGAGAGCAAAAGAGAGGGGGAGAGAGAGAGAGTGAAAGAGAGAGAGCAAAAGAGGGGAAAGAGAGAGAGCTAAAGAGGGGAAGAGAGCAAAAGAGGGGGAGAGAGAGAGAGCAAAAGAGGGGGGAGAGCGCAAAAGAGGGGGAGAGAGAGCGCAAAGTGGGAGAGAGAGAGAGCACAAAAGAGGGGGAGAGAGAGCGCAAAAGAGGGGAGAGAGAGAGCGCAAAAGAGGGAGAGAGAGAGCTCAAAAGAGAGGGGGGAGAGAGAGAGCGCAAAAGAGGGGGAGAGAGAGAGCCCAAAAGAGAGGGGGGAGAGAGAAAGCGCAAAAGAGGGGGGAGAGAGAGCACAAAAGAGAAGGGGGAGAGAGAGCGCGAAAGAGGGAGAGAGAGAGCACAAAAGAGAGGGGGGAGAGAGTGCAAAAGAGGGGGGTGAGCGAGAGCTCAAAAGAGAGGGGAGAGAGAGAGAGAGCAAAAGAGAGGGGGAAGAGAGAGGGAGCAAGGGTTGGAACTGCGGTATTTAAAAAAAATTGGCCCATGTACACAGGCTTTAGGACTAGTTCATTATATTTAAACTAAAGCACATGTGAAACAGTAATCTGAAGGGTGAGAGCAGGTTAGTAACCATGGTTACTGATCAGTCGATTATTTCACCTGTGCTCTAGTTAAGATATAATGAATATCTGTCCTGTCCTGAGGACTGGAGTTCAGAAACACTGTTCTATATGAATCATGAAAATTAGGACCAAATATACGGCTCCTCAGTACAGCTCTGTTTACATTAAAATAATAATAATAATATATACTAAAATACCTTCTTTTAGATTCTACAAATTATTTTTTGGACAATTAAAAAAACTCAACAACTGAACTGATTTACTTAAATTGTTCATTCAGGGTTTGTAGCAATCACCAATTTGAAATTAACACACCATTTCTTGCAAATTCTATTAACCATTTATAACATATACATATTTGAATACATAGATTTCTAACAGGGACTGAAACTATATCTAACACTACCATATTTGCACAGAGATGACATGTGGGCGAATATACGTTTTGCAGCTTTGTAACCCTCTCTCCATTGTGTTATTGTCTGTCCCTTGTGTTTCATGTATATAAATGAAGACACTACAAGCTGTTAGTGGTAGGAATCATGTTGAACTATAGAACTACATCCAGGTCAGAGGTAGAAACAGGAAACAGGAAGTATAAGGCAATGCAATATTACCATAAACAGAGTCACAGTATTTGCATAATAACTCCCTAACGTTTCCCCTTTTTACATTCAATCCAAAATTTTCTAACAATTTACCTAAAACAGATCCTAAACAGTCTTAAACATAACATACTGCATTACTGGTAGATACACTACAGATTGAGTCTATCTGGTGGTCTTGAAACTTGACCGCTACGCAAGGCCACAGGGATTTTGCCTGAGGGAAACTGTTCAGCTCCAGAAGGTGTTGATAAGGAGCGGCCCTCTTTCCTGGTTGGTGTGTTTGGCACGGAAGAACTTGCTGGCATAATAGACTGCATTATGTCATCCTTATTGTATCCTTTTGATATGACAGCAGTATTGTATCTGCCTTGCTCATGTGGTCCAGTAGGACTAGGTGCATTGAGAGCCCCGGGAAGCTCAAGTGCAGGATGCTTATAGGCTTGTGTGGTGAGATGTTCTGCCACTCGCAGGTCCACTCGGTTGCGGCGGTAGAGACTACCTTCCACATCCACAAGATATGAGCGAGGAGCAACCCTCTGAACACAGGAACCCAGTCTCCAGCGACCAGTCCTGTCACCAGGCAGTGGCTTCATACGGATTGGCTCTCCAATGCTTAGTTTAGGTAAGTCTTTGGCAGACACATCATATGTCAGTTTGGAGATCTGTTTCCTCCATCGCAGTTTCTCCAGTACCCCTGTTACCACACAAGGTTCAAGTAATTGATTTGCCACTGGCAATGAAGTCTTCAGCCTCCTTGACATCAAGCGCTGTGCAGGACTGCTGTCCATGCCTTCAGTTGGGGTGTTCCTCCAATGTAGAATGGCTTTCCATGGGTCATTACCTTCATACTTGGCCTTTTTGCAAAGATTCTTTACTATCTTTACAGCTGATTCTGCTTTGCCATTAGCTTGAGGGTGCCTTGGAGAAGAGGTAAGATGCTCAAACCCCCAATCTGTAGAGAACCATCTGAATTGCTCACATGCAAACTGAGGTCCATTACCTGAGATTACCCTGTCTGTCTGTTTATGGCGTGCAAACTGTGCTTTACAATGCTTGATTGTAGTTTCAGCAGACAAGTCAGGAATGAGCTCAATCTCCCAAAAGTCAGAATAGTGATCAACGATTAGTAGAAAATCTTGCCCAGCATAATTCAGTAAATCCATGCTTACAATTTGCCAAGGCCGTGTGGGCAGCACATTTGACATCATGGGTTCTTTCTGTTGTGCCTGGGCATATTCATTGCATGCTGAACAACGGCTAACAAAGTTTTTAATCTCATTTTGCATGTTGGGCCAATATAGGGTATCTCGTGCCTGCCTATAGCATGCTTCTCCACCAATGTGACTGGCATGAATACACGCCAGCATCTCCGATCTTAATGATTTAGGAATGATGACCCTTGACCCCTTGTACAGTACACCATCCTGAATGCCGATTTCATCTCAGAAAGTCCAGTATTCTCTTACAATTAATGGCAACTCTGCCTTTGAATCTGGCCAACCATTCAGAACAACATAATTAAGTGTTTGCAAACTCTCGTCAATTTCTGTGTGCTGTCTTATCTGAAGCAATTGTTGGTCTGTGACGTTTAAATAGTCTGAATGATTAATCTGCGACAGGACATCAAGGTCCTGTTGAACATTGCAAACTATGTGTTACGCACTCTCAGGTGTACCACTTGCTACTGTAGCTCTGCTAAGAGTGTCACTAATGTACATTTCAGGTCCAGGTTTATAGACAACATTTAGGCAATACTTTTGTAAAGTGAGCAACATGCTCTGTATACATTTTGGTGCACACAAAAGTGGTTTCTTGAAAAAAGATATCAAAGGCTTATGGTCAGTTTCTGCCGTGATCTCGTCACGACCATAGAGGTAGTGATGAAAAAGCTGGCAGGCAAACACAACACTCAGACATTCCTTTTCGATTTGTACATAGTTTTGCTCAGTAAGGGTCAGTGCCCTTGAAGCAAAAGCGATAGGCTGGTCAGCGTTTTCATTTTTAACCTTTAACCCTTTTTTTTCTCACATGATACAAAGGAAAAGAAAATCTAAGCAATTTTGAAATGTGTCAGAAAAAAAAATACTAATTTAAAATTTAGTGCTATTGCTATTATGCATTTGTTGATTATAATGGTCATTTAATTGTGGCAGGGAGCAACATGGGTTTGCAATTTTACACTCCTAACACAGCGTTATTGTGTTGAGTTGCTGTAGAAAATGCACACAAAATGTTTGGCCACGTAAATCCACTCCTAATCATATATCAAAGATTCTCCCTCTGCTCGCAATGGGGCGAACCGAGGCAGCACACACAAAAATATAATCTACAGTTGATTCATGGCACCAGTTTATCAAGGCCCACAGAGACCACAGTAACTGTAAAAAAAGGAGTAACTTCACATATTCATTTTTTACATACAAAAAAAGTGTTTTTAAATACATATAATTTTAAATAGTGTTCTAACAAAAATAGAAACTTTTATGCGGTTTTCGTGCAAAGATACAAACTGTTTTTACCTGGTTTTCACTCATAGTTAGGGTGACCATATTGCCGCTTTAAAAAGAGACACTTGAAAAATATATATGTCAGGGCTGTTTTCAGGGCTTTTTAAAGAAATGTTTTGTATAAGAACCCTGACATATGTATTTTTCATGTGTCCCTTTTTAAAGCGGCAATATGGTCACCCTACTCATAGTATATTTTTCAGTTTGTCTAGAGCAGGGCTTGCCAATTGCCAGCTCACAGGTCATATGTTGCACTCTGCACTAGTTTTTGCAGCCTCAGGAAAAATCATAACGGAAAATATGTGCTTTAGGGACTTTTGGTGGTTGGCAAACACGGTGGTATCTACTCAAAAGTGCCCTATGTAAGGGAAAAAAAGAAAGAGGGTACTGTGCTACCAGGGTATCCTGGTCATTTTTAGGAAATCTATTATTGTTTCTGTTTTTAATAGTTATATGTTTATATGGGCTATAATGTGCGTAGTCTATAATATGTGTTATACATGTGAAAAGCAGATAGTGATTATCTGTCGTATTTATTTTTGGATAAGCAACAAAATATGCATAAGACATGACACACCTGGACACATATTATAATAAAATACATGTGTACTCATGTGGCGGATCTTGTTGAATCTAGATTTTAGTCAGTCTGTTATGAGTGGGTTTCTGTTGTCGAGCAGATCTAGTAGTGAAGGTCTTGTTAGCAAAAAGTAAGCACATGTATATATTCTGTATTTGTTATTGATTAGGGAAATGAATGCTGAATATGCCTGTGGACTGAGGCAGTCGGCTATTTTCACCACCAGATTTATTAGGATAGAAGGGCAACAGAACATAAAAAAGGGGCGCCACATATCGTAATCTCATACCACTTTAAGGAAATGATTGAGTATTTATAAAAAATCCCAAATATGTTGGCACTGTTTACGGAAAATGCAAATAAGCAGGCTGACATGTGTACAGCTGATGCGAGATCCCAGTTAGCTAAAAAGCCCTCAGATCACTCAGGATGTATGGTTTGTAAAATGCGGTGCTGGCTATACCACTCGTGCTGCTAAGACTTCTGGCAAAGGATCTGGAATAAATGCAAGTAAAACTCCTGTTGTATGATAAAAACAGTAACCTGTATGCTAAAATCAAATGGATTTATTATGTGACGCGTTTCTCAGCCCCAAAAGACAACACAACAATGCGGATGTGCATAGATATTCATGTAAAAAATCCAACCAATCCCAGCACTATAGACCAGAATATATTTGTTATACTCAAGGAATATGTCTAAATCATTGACATAACCAATTTAAAAATAAATAGGGGCCCCAATCATTCACACATACAAACAAACGACATACACACTAGGCTGAAAAAAACAAAAATGAAATCAGACACCCCCATGACGTCACAAGATATTCATGTGTTGCACTTCTTTCCTAATAAATGGCAGAAAGAGCCGTATTCCTCAGACTTCAGCCATATTCGGTGTTCCATTTACTATCAGATAATGAATGCCTAATATATGCCCATGTCTAGTAGACAATGTCTTGTTATCAGTCAGGCAGTCCAACTACAATACTAACAGAAAACAATGGTACCTTACTTCCAATTTGTAAATTTTCCATTCAAAACATACTGTTAAAGGGACATTGTACACTAGATTTTTCTTTGCATAAATGTTTTGTAGATGATCCATTTATTTAGCCCACAGTGTGTGTGTTTTTTTTTAAATGTATAGTTTTGCTTATTTTAAAACAACATTGTGCTGATTTTCAGAGTCCTAACCAAGCCCCAAAGTTTTAGAAGTAAACTGTTGTATACCTTCTCCAGCTTGCTCCTGTTTGTGTAAAGGGTATTTTCATATGCAGAGGAAGGGGGAGGATCTGCTGATTTTTCCTTTCCAGTCTAACCTTTTCAACAATGCTGAACTGGGAGCCTCTACGTAAGTTTTTAAAAGGTTTTATACTGGATTTTTATATCAGTATCTGTGCATATTCTTCTTTATAGTAGTGTTTATTACATGCAATTATATGAAAATTGGTGCATACTGTCCCTTTAACACGTTTGAAGATTACTGTCACATACAGATGGTAAAATGGTTTGTGTTCAATGTCCCTTTAGTGTATCATTGCTTTGTACAATTTATATTATTTATTTATTTGATTTTCTTCTGTCTTATATCATGTGAATGACATTTCTACTCCACTACTCCAGGAAACCATTTTGAACTCTTGTAAATATCATTAATTATGTCATATAAGATATAGGCACTTTCTATAGATGACTAAATACAAATTCACAGTTCTAGTCACAAAAAGCTGAAACAAACACAGTGTGCTTCGAGAGTTTAACACAAAATTAAGATAAAAAGTTCATATATCATTAAAATAAAAATCAGACCCTTAGCACACAACAGTATTATAATATAATAAAAAATATATACCTTACTAACTCCTCTGTAAGACTGAGCCATGTCTTGATGAATATTGGATGCTGTAAATGTAGTGCTGCTTGTACTTGCAAGCTAAAGACCATTCTGTCCTGGGTTTCATTTTGTATGTCACCTTCTAACCAATCAGATGCTATTTGTTTAGTTGATATTTGATCTACCTTGTAAATTAGTAAAAGAATGTGTCAGTGTATTTGGCTATTCTTTTACTTTGAGAGTTTAAGAGAAAGCTTTTGTGTCCTTTTAAACTCCAGTTTTAGAGGTAAATATTAACAAATTTGGAGTAGAGTCACAAATGTATGAAAGACAAAGCATTTAAAGTTATGTGTTTTAGCTGGACACAGCTGAATATTTACAAACAAATAAAACCAGTTTGTCCAATTTGTCCAGTTTTTGTGAGACATGCTTTTGAACCTGTGAGGGAGGGGGCAGTAATTCCACAAATAAATCTTCTGTAATCAAAGAACTTTCTTTAAAGGGACATGAAGCTCAATGTTTTTGTCTCTTGATTCTGGCAGATCAAGTGATTTTAAACAACTTTCCAATTTACTTATATTTAATTTGTTTTGTTCTCTTGATATTCTTTGTTGAAAATTATACCTAGGTAGACACAGGAGCTGCTGATTAATTGCTGTGCATATACGCCTCTTGTAATTGGATGACCAATGTGTTCAGATGTATAACACTGTTAAAAGTTCTGTAGCAAAACTTTTGCCATATAGTGTTCCTGACCCTACCTACTGGTTTGTCAACAAAATTGTATGATCTATCTAAATCATGAAATAAATATTTTGGGTTTTGTGACCTTTTACAAATATATTTGCATTAAACATTATGTTAAAGGGACATTAAACAATTGGAGATGGCAATATATAATGATAAATAATATATATAAAAATAACTCTGCAATATACTATATTATTTATTGTGTCACCCTTTCCTGTAATTCCATTGTGAAATTGTGAACATTTCAGTTCCTGTTAGAAATGGAAGTGCAGAACACTGTTATTTTCTACACAGCCATTGGCTGCACACTCTAGTGACCTATTTATAAATGTTCCTAATTGGCCACAGCGGAGAAGGAAACCTAAGTTACAACATGGCAGCTCCCATTGTTTTATAGACATTAAGACTTTATACTTATTTTGTCAATATTTAAACAGCTAATAAAATGTAATAAAATACATCTACATGTTATTCTCAGACTAATCTTTTCTTTGAATGTATCATTCTATCTCGCATTTATTTAGTGTTTAATGTCCCTTTAAAGCTGTTTATTTAAATTACTATCAGGTAGATTACGAGTTATGCGCGCTAGAGGGTTTTTAACAAACGCAACAAAAGTTGCGTTATTTCACCCTCCATAGTGCTGCCATTACAAGTTTTGAAACAGCCGGCTTGTGCATGCGATATGGTTGCGTTGAGCTCCATACCGCACAAAATACAATCGCTGTTTTCACGTGCTCGTGCACGCTTTCCCCATAGACATCAATGGGAAGAGAGTGTTAGAAAAAAATAACACCTGCGATCATGGAATGAAAAACTCCGTAACGCAGCCCCATTGATGTCTAGGGGAAAAAAAAGGAACACCCTAACATAAACCCTATGTCTAAGCACTCATAATCTGCTGCCCCCGACATTGCCGACACCTGCATAAAGTTATTAAACCCTAATCTGCTCCTCCCGATATTGCACTACACTATAATAAATCTATTAACCCCTATTCCGCCACTCCCCGAAATCCCTGCCACTAAATAAACCTATTAACCCCTAAACGCCAGCCCCCCACATTGCAACAACCTAAATTAAACTATTAACTCCTAAACCTAACCCTAAACCTAACACCTCCTAACTTTAACATAATTAAAATAGAGCTAAATTAAAGTTACAATTATTAACTAAATAATACCTAAAACTAAATACATACTTAAAGGGACAGTCTAGTATAAATTAAACTTTCATTATTCAGATAGGACTTTTAATTTTAATCAACTTTCCAATTTACTTTAATCATCAAATTTGCTTTTTTCTCTTGGTATTCTTAGTTTAAACTAAACATAGGTAGGCTCATATCCTAATTTCTAAGCCTTTAAGGGCTGCCTCTTATCACATGCTTTTTAAATCTTTTTTCAACACAAAGAGACAAAGTACATGTGGGCCATATAGATAACACTGTGTTCAGGCACAGGGGGTTATTTAAGATTTAGCACAAAACAATGATAAATTTAAGACAATAGATAATTAACAGTCACAGTCATGTGATCAGGGGGCTGGAAGAAGGTTCCTAGATACAAGGTAATCACAGAGGTAAAAAGTGTATTAATATAACTGTGTTGGTTATGCAAAACTGGGGAATGGGTAATAAAGGGATTATCTATCTTTTAAAACGATAACAATTCTATGGTAGACTGTCCCTTTAATTGTGAAATAAAACCTAACCTAGCTACAATATAACTAATAGTTATATTGTAGCTAGCTTATGTTTTATTTCACAGTTAAGTTTGTATTTATTTTAACTAGGTAGGCTAGTTAGTAAATAGTTATGAACTATTTACTAACTACCTAGTTAAAATAAATACAAACTTACCTGTGAAATAAAACCTAAGCTGCCTTACACTAAACACCTAACATTACAAAAAATAAAAAACACTAAAATTACAAAAAATGAAAAACACTAAAATAAAAAAAATAAAAAAAATACCATTACAAAATATAACAAACGAAATTATTCAAATAATAAATTCAATCCGATTGGCTGAATGGATCAGCCAATAGAATGCGAGGTCAATTCTATTGGCTGATCCAATGAGCCAATCGGATTGAACTTCAATCCAATTGGCTGATTAAATCAACCAATCGGATTTTTCCTACCTTAATTCCGATTGGCTGATAGAATCTTATCAGCCAATCGGAATTTGAGGGATGCCATCTTGGATGACATCATTTAAAGGAACCTTCATTCAGTGTTAGCCGTCGTCAGAAGAGGATGCTCCGCGTCGGATGTCTTGAAGATGAACCCGCTCCGCGCCAGATGGAGGAAGATAGAAGATGCCGCCTGGATGAAGACTTCTGCTGGATGGAGGACCTCTTCTGCCTTGATCGGATGAAGACTTGTGCCGGTCCGGATGTCCTCTTCTGTCGCATCGGTGCCCGGCTGGCTGAAGACGGCTCAAGGTAGGGTGATCTTCAATGGGGTAGTGTTAGGTTTTTTAAGGGGGGATTGGGTGGGTTTCAGAGTAGGGGTGTGTGGGTGGTGGGTTTTAATGTTGGGGGGGGGCCTTAAAAAGCCCTTTTAAGGGCTGGTAAAAGAGCTGATTACTTTTGTAATTTAGTATAGGGTAGGGAATTTTATTATTTTGGGGGGCTTTTTATTTTATTAGGGGGCTTAGATTAGGTGTAATTAGATTAAAATTCGTGTAATATTTTTTTATTTTTTGTAATTTAGTGTTGGTTTTTTGTACTATAGTTTAGTTTATTTAATTGTGTTTTATTTTAGTTCATTGTAGGTAATTTATTTAATTAATTTATTGATAGTGTAGTGTTAGGTGTATTTGTAACTTAGGTTATGATTTATTTTACAGGTAATTTTGTAATTATTTTAACTAGGTAGCTATTAAATAGTTATTAACTATTTAATAGCTATTGTACCTAGTTAAAATAAATACAAAGTTGCCTGTAAAATAAATATAAATCCTAAAATAGATACAATGTAACTATTAGTTATATTGTAGCTATATTAGGGTTTATTTTATAGGTAAGTATTTAGATTTAAATAGGAATATTTTAATTAATAATATTAATATTAATTAGATTTATTTTAATAAGAATTAAGTTAGGGGTGTTAGAGTAAGATAGGGTTAATATATTTTAAATAGGAATAATTTATTTAATTATAGTAAATTTATTTCATTTTAATTAAATTATATTTAACTTAGGGGGGTGTTAGGGTTAGGGTTAGACTTAGGTTTAGGGGTTAATAACTTTATTATAGTAGCAGCGATGTTGGGGGCGGGAGATTAGGGGTTAATAATTGTAGGTAGGTGGCGGCGATGTTAGGGAGGGCAGATTAGGGGTTAATAAAATTTATTATAGTGTTTGCGAGGCGGGAGTGCGGCGGTTTAGGGGTTAATACATTTATTATAGTGGCGGCGATGTCCGGTCGGCAGATTAGGGGTTAATAAGTGTAGGCAGGTGGCGGAAACATTTTGGGGGGGCAGATTAGGGGTTAATAAATATAATATAGGTGTCAGCGATGTTAGGGGCAGCAGATTAGGGATTCATAGGTATAATGTAGGTGGCGGTGATGTCCGGTCGGCAGATTAGGGGTTAAATTATTTTATTTTAGTGTTTGCGATGTGGGGTGCCTCGGTTTAGGGGTTCATAGGTAGTTTATGGGTGTTAGTGTACTTTGTAGCACTGTAGTTAAGAGCTTTATGTTCCGGCAATAGCCCATAAAACTCTTAACTACTGACTTTTTTATGCGGTAGGAGTCTTGGCGGTAGAGGATGTACCGCTCACTTCTTCCAAGACTCGTAATACCGGAGTTAGGCAAATCCCATTAAAAAGATAGGATACGCAATTGACGTAAGGGGATTTGCGGTGTGGAAAAGTCGCAGAAGAAAAGTGAGCGGTACACCTGTACCTACCATACTTGTAATACCAGCGGGCGTTAAAAAGCAGCGTTAGGACCCCTTAACGCTGCTTTTTAAGGCTAACGCAGAACTCTAAATCTAGGTGTATATATTGCTAAATTGTTGAAAAGCCTGTTTGCCTAATTGCCTATTATAATACTGTTTTGATGCCGCAAGAGAAAAATCATATTTCACCATTACCAAAAGGTTTAACACTAGACTAGTGAATAAAATGTGTAATAAAGTTATTTTTCTCTTTTCAGTCCAAAAAAACATTGTTTAAATAACTTAATATAACCTGTCAAGTAGACATATTTTTTTACATAGTGAGTATAAGATTTATATAAAGGGGTGAGGGGTCTTATTTAAATTCATGAACTGTGAACTGTATTTTTAATAAATCTGGATATATTTAAAAAATGAAATGTTATTAACTTAATTATAATTACAAATTGCTTATCGCAAATAGTTATTCCAAATAATACTAGATAAAATACTGAGTTTAACTATTATTATTTTAAACACAGGGCAGGAGAGGAGTACCTGTGTGCTACTCCTTTCCTGTGTTAACCAAAATAATAAATATTCAATATAAATATATCATTTGACAAATATTGCTTTGACTGGTTTTATTTTTCTGGGCCCTTCCTGGGGCCCATTATTTTATTTGATATAAGTCTACTGAGAGAGTGAGTGCTCTAAGTTGTATCTGTAATGTATCACATTTTGTGTTTTATCTATTTGGCTAATGTCTCAGCTATGAAGGGGTTAATGCATTTGTTTCCCCTTTAATTTAAAAAAAAACTTATATAAAAAATATTCTAGTATTTTAATCATTTTTTCCAGACAGGGGAGAAAGTTTTCCAATGTAGGAATAAGGAATTGTTGTATCATGGATTCATGTACTGTATGTAATTTCTTGTAGTTAGAAAACTCTTATTGACAGCCTGAGGGAGCTGCTTAATGACTTGATTAACAGAGAGTCTGATATTAAAGGGACAGTACTTTGTAATGGTTTTGTTTTATATATGTATGATTGTATTTTCAATGGATTGTTACACCAGTCCAGCACCAGACAGATTGGTTTTTTTTTTATGAGATTGTGTTTTCAGCCTTCAGCTTTATTTGTGTATTACTATTTTATATATGAATCAGCTTATTTTGTGCTTTTAAGCCACAGCTTCTTAGAATGTGTTGAGGGTTGAGCTTGGAGGTAATCTCAGATATATCTCATTATGTTATCACTTTCTGTGTACACACACTTGCTTTCTACCTTTCTTATCTTATATTTGTCTGGAAATTAGAAAAATAAAGCTCAATACATAGATAGAACAAATAAATCAGCAGGATAGTCCTATTTCCTAACAAGCAATTAATTTGCATGAAAAACAATGGTGTGGACCAGTCAACACATTATATTTGCATACTCAACAAATGCAAGATAACAAGACAATGCAATTGCACTTAGTCTGAACTTCAAATGAGTAGTAGACTTTTTTATAACAAATTTCAAAGTTATGTATATTTCCACTCCCCTTGTACCATGTGATAGCAATCAGCCAATCACAAATGCATATACGTATAGTCTGTGAATTCTTGCACATGCTCAGTAGGATCTGGTGACTCAAAAATTGTAAATATAAAAGGCTGTGCACATTTTTTTTAATGGAAGTAAATTGGAAAGTTGTTTAAAATTACATGCTGTATCTGAATCATGAAAATTTAATTTAACCTGAGTGTCCCTTTAATATATTGCTTTGTTTTTCAGGGAAATGTAATTACTTCTTAGTAACTAGAACTTTATTTTTTGTGTATTTATATAACAAAAGTCATAATATACAGTATAAAGGCAGCACATTGAATAGCATTGCATTTTCTTTGGCTAGCCTCACTGTAGGTGTCTTTAAATGAGGAAGCTATAGGCTACCTTGCTTACCTATGTTATAATGTTTATTGTTTTTGCCGTCCAAATTTTCTCAAAGTGACTCAGTATGTAACTCATTAGGGTACTTTTAGATTTGATCCCCATGGGCCCACCCCTCTTGTGAAATGTGATAGGTAGCCATAGCTCATGTTGTATTGTCCAAATATACAGTTATGTTGAGCACACACAAAATTGTTTTTTTTTTTTATCATCAATAAACACCATAATAAATTGGTGTCCTCAATAAGCATACAGAAAAATAAGCTGTAAAGCAGCAAGCCTGGGTCAGTGTGTAAATGCATAAAACAATATTGTCTAAATATGCAAAAAGTAGGAGGGGGCGCCCTATAAGGGGATATATCAGATATCCTAAAAGGGTAATGCTAAGTAGCCAATTTCTGTAAATATACAAGCCTCAGAAGATAAAGATTGTGTAGCTATACTAGTCAGAGACTATAAAGTCTATTTAATAACAACAGAATATACGTAGTATATACCTCCTAAGAGAAAGACAATATGTGATAATATATAACACAATGGTGATAAGGTGGTGCAATGCCTATATACCTCCTAAGAGAAAGAGAAAAATAAAAACATACATATACAATGGTAAACAGGTAGCTCAGTCTCTGATAAATTAAATTCACAATGGTGTGTGAATTGTTGAGTCCAATGCACTGTTTAGCAAACTTGTGGAGGAAGGCAAATACTCAAAATAATATAGTCTCTAATAGTGATGGTGGAAAGTCACTGAGATGAGAAACAGGCAGCTATCTGTGGAGATCCAGGCCGGGATCCAAAGCAGCAATCTACAAAGACAAGAAGAAACAGAAGCGCCGCATGGCCCAATATTGTCTGGTCCAGAAGATAAATAAGTGTATGTGTACAAAGTAAACTCACATTTATGAAAGCAACTCAAGTAGTGCTATAGCGGCAGTCTGGGATTTCTTACAGTCACCCAGGGGACCAATCTCCGGTATAGGTATGGTGTCTAGATGAACAACATAAAAGGACACAGGTGCCTATATGGCCTAGTATAGTCTTGACACAGGTGAGTCAGTGTGTTAATGGAAAGGTACTCACATTTGTTGTAGCATCTCCTTTGATGCTATAGAGACAGGATGGGATCAATATGGTCACCCACCAGACTTAATCAAGGGCCTGCTGGACACAAAGGAAATCCAGGAACCACCAGTAGTTCAGAGAGAGGCCCAGATCAGGGGACTCCTCTCACCAGAAGGATATGTAGCAGCAGAAAGGTGATAGCAAGTGTTCAAGTATAAAATGGTTTTATTAAAATAGTAAAAAAGTAAAAAAAAAAAAAAAGTTTTTACTATTTTAATAAAATTGATTAAGTCTGGTGGGTGACCATATTGATCCCATCATGTCTCTATAGCATCAAAGGAGATGCTACAACAAATGTGAGTACCTTTCCATTAACACACTGACTCACCTGTGTCAAGACTATACTAGGCCATATAGGCACCTGTGTCCTTTTATGTTGTTCATCTAGACACCATACCAATACGGGAGATTGGTCCCCTGGGTGACTGTAAGAAATCCCAGACTGCCGCTATAGCACTACTTGAGGTGCTTTCACAAATGTGAGTTTACTCTGTACACATACACTTATTTATCTTCTGGACCAGACAATATTGGGCCATGTGGCGCTTCTGTTTCTTCTTGTCATTGTCTAAATATCACCTAATCTACTGTAGAGTGGACAGTGCAGCATGTATGTAATCACTAGCTTATTTTTCACCCTGCTTATGTTGATGACAACATTTATATTGGTCGTCATTTTTTTAATAGCTTGCTTGTTAAAGGCACATGAAACCCAAATGTTTTCTTTCACGATTCAGATAGAGAATACAATTTTAACATACTTTCTAATTTACTTTTATTATCTAATTTGTTTCATTCTCTTGGTATCATTTTGTTGAAGGAGCAGCAGTGCACTAATGGTTTCTAACTGAAATCATGGGTGAGCCTATCACAATCGACATATATGCAGCCACCAATCAGCAGCTATAACCTAGGTTCTATGCTGCCTCTGGGCTTTCCTAGATAAACCTTTCATCAAAGGATAACAACAAGTAAATTTGAAAGTTGTATACAATTGCATTCTTTCAGAATCATGAAAGAAAATTTTTGGGTTTCATGTCCCTATAAGTGTCCAAGTATTACCTAAACTGCAGCCTTTAAAAAGTGGCTGACTTGTTTATTTATTTCCCTGCAAATCTGTTTTCAAGGGTTTTGCTGTGCTTGAGATCTGTCTATGATGTTTCATTCATTCATTGTTTTCAGTCCATTATAATTTTATAACTTTATATTAAATTGCTGAATTAGTGGTTTGGTTTGAATACAATACAAAGCTATGAAAAAGTTTGAGGTTTAGGTATAATACAATATCTTAACTTTATCACTTTGAGGGAACATACAGCATTATCATGTTTCCTTATCTTATATCTATCTGTAAACAAAAATACAATTCTGAATTGCAAAATTAGAATAGTCCAAAGAGTTTGGTCAGCCAGGTACAGTGACAGATCATATTTGTGAAAAGAAGGTGCATTCATTGGCCGTACATTGATATTTCTGCTGGTCAGGGGTGATGCAATTTTTGATTAACAAACTGAAGAGATGCAAAATGTGTTTTAAATGTCTGGACATAGTCTATGCTTGAATTAACCAATCCATTTTATTATGTTTACATAGCAGTTGTCAAATCGATTTTTGGATTATAGAAAGTTGGATTGGCAGATACAAGTTTGGTTTTGTTCCAGTGAAAGATCATTTGGAAATGTCATAAGTTGGCCTTGCTGGCCAGGGATGCTGCAGTTGGTGCGTACCAAACTGAACAGATGTAAAATGTTCTGTACATTTTTTTGAACATTCAAATGCTTGATTTAACAATTTCTGTTATTTTTTGTGTTTTGTTTTTACATAGAAGTTGGCAACCCTAATGTCTGAGTTTATAAATTTGAATTGGATTGGCAGAGACAAGTTTACTTGTGGTCCAGTGACAGATCAGTGTGAAAAAAAGTTGCATCCGTTGCCACTGCAGTGGTCTTGCTGCTCAGGGGTGCTGCAATTGGGGAGTAAAAAAATGAACAGATCCAAAGTCTTCTGTACATTTGATGACATGGAAATAGTGGATTTAACCAATCACTTATTTATATACTTTTATTTTATTTTTAAAATAGGAGTTGTCAACTGTAACGCCGGATTTTAAAAACTTGAATTGGATTGGCAGAGACAAGTTTACTCGTGGTCCAGTCACAAATCGTTGGCAAAAGAGTTGCATCCGTTGGCAGTGCAATTGGTGAGTCAGAAATGTCATATACTGTTAAATAAAAGTTTATTACACACACATATATATATATATATATTTATATACAGGGAGTGCAGAATTATTAGGCAAGTTGTATTTTTGAGGATTAATTTTATTATTGAACAACAACCATGTTCTCAATGAACCCAAAAAACTCATTAATATCAAAGCTGAATAGTTTTGGAAGTAGTTTTTAGTTTGTTTTTAGTTATAGCTATTTTAGGGGGATATCTGTGTGTGCAGGTGACTATTACTGTGCATAATTATTAGGCAACTTAACAAAAAACAAATATATACCCATTTCAATTATTTATTTTTACCAGTGAAACCAATATAACATCTCAACATTCACAAATATACATTTCTGACATTCAAAAACAAAACAAAAACAAATCAGTGACCAATATAGCCACCTTTCTTTGCAAGGACACTCAAAAGCCTGCCATCCATGGATTCTGTCAGTGTTTTGATCTGTTCACCATCAACATTGCGTGCAGCAGCAACCACAGCCTCCCAGACACTGTTCAGAGAGGTGTACTGTTTTCCCTCCATGTAAATCTCATATTTGATGATGGACCACAGGTTCTCAATGGGGTTCAGATCAGGTGAACAAGGAGGCCATGTCATTAGATTTTCTTCTTTTATACCCTTTCTTGCCAGCCACGCTGTGGAGTACTTGGACGCGTGTGATGGAGCATTGTCCTGCATGAAAATCATGTTTTTCTTGAAGGATGCAGACTTCTTCCTGTACCACTGCTTGAAGAAGGTGTCTTCCAGAAACTGGCAGTAGGACTGGGAGTTGAGCTTGACTCCATCCTTAACCCGAAAAGGCCCCACAAGCTCATCTTTGATGATACCAGCCCAAACCAGTACTCCACCTCCACCTTGCTGGCGTCTGAGTCGGACTGGAGCTCTCTGCCCTTTACCAATCCAGCCACGGGCCCATCCATCTGGCCCATCAAGACTCACTCTCATTTCATCAGTCCATAAAACCTTAGAAAAATCAGTCTTGAGATATTTCTTGGCCCAGTCTTGACGTTTCAGCTTGTGTGTCTTGTTCAGTGGTGGTCGTCTTTCAGCCTTTCTTACCTTGGCCATGTCTCTGAGTATTGCACACCTTGTGCTTTTGGGCACTCCAGTGATGTTGCAGCTCTGAAATATGGCCAAACTGGTGGCAAGTGGCATCTTGGCAGCTGCACGCTTGACTTTTCTCAGTTCATTGGCAGTTATTTTGCGCCTTGGTTTTTCCACATGCTTCTTGCGACCCTGTTGACTATTTTGAATGAAACGCTTGATTGTTCGATGATCACGCTTCAGAAGCTTTGCAATTTTAAGAGTGCTGCATCCCTCTGCAAGATATCTCACTATTTTTGACTTTTCTGAGCCTGTCAAGTCCTTCTTTTGACCCATTTTGCCAAAGGAAAGGAAGTTGCCTAATAATTCTGCACACCTGATATAGGGTGTTGATGTCATTAGACCACACCCCTTCTCATTACAGAGATGCACATCACCTAATATGCTTAATTGGTAGTAGGCTTTCGAGCCTATACAGCTTGGAGTAAGACAGCATGCATAAAGAGGATGATGTGGTCAAAATACTCATTTGCCTAATAATTCTGCACTCCCTGTATATATACATCTATATATCATTAATCGATCAGGAAAATATTATACATGTCTGAGTATTCAGATTTTTTTTTTTAGAACACCACAAAACATCTAATATGCATACACATGTATGGTAAATCTCACACAATTTTTCCTCTGTTTGTGCACAAACACATATTTATATAAACTATATACTTAGGTATGTGTACCGAGCGCTAAAGTTTATAAAAAGGCCTTAAGCTTACTAACAGATTAGCCACCTAGCAGGCTAAATAGTAGGTAACAGAATAGGGGGCGATAGTAAGCGCTGAATAGCTTAAAAGGCTGGAAACTAAATTCTGGCGAATAATTTATTCCATATACATTCAAATTAAAATCACAGATAAAATGTTAAAACACAATGTTCATATATAAATACAGTAAAATTCTGTTCATGGATCCATGAAATATTCCAGGAGTTTTGTACCTGGCTACTTTAGTTATACAAAACCTTGAATGTAGCTATCTTCAAAGTTCTTATGTGTGTTTAGGATAGATTAATAAGTCGGTTACCTGACTTTGGCGTTCTAGATATGGTTCTATTGTCAGTGGATGAAAAAAATGTGTGGACTGTGGTTCAGATCAGACCAATGTGATGTGTAACAATAAACAATAAACAATATATCAACTTTCAAATAAACATTAAAATCTCAGCACATGATGGTGTAAAAACATTCGTTTAAACTTCAATATAAAATTAAAAAAATAATGCAATAATCAAAGGCGTGTGAGATCCGTTACCGGACCAAGTGGAGGAGGGGCTGTGAAAGAACGTGATGTTGATGCAAAAAGTAGGTGTTTAACCCCAGAGAAATGTGAATCCACACTAGCGCTAGTGAAAAAAAAAAAAATTCAAAAAGAAAAATATATATAAAAAATATATATAAAAATATATATATAGTTCAATGTAGATCAATCTTGAACACATGAAAAAATGTGAGACAGATGAAAATAATGTGAATCTTCAAAAATAAATGAATAATCCCCTTGAAAAATAAAACAAAATTATCCGCAATCCAAAAGTGTAAAATTACGTAAAACAAATATAAATTTTGATGGGCAAAAGTCTAAATTGGCAGAGATTCTATATAGGTGCTCCTAAACACAGAGCCGCTTCAGCACCCTAGGTGCCAGATCCGGAGGTCGTAGTTACCAACTGGTAAGTGATATTGTTAGTGTCTATGATGGAAGTCCATATAGTATATATAGAAATGTTGTTCATAAAGTCAATATCACAAAAATGTAAAAATATAAAATGATGAAAAGCCTGAAAGAGAAAAAAAGAAACAATAGTGCAACACTGTATATAAGGGACAATAGTGGTATAAGAATCAAGCTCACCAGTATGTCTGTCAACGCGTTTCGGCCACGATTTGGCCTTTCTTAAGACTATACTGAATTTGTGTGGACTGGGAGCTTATAAAGCCTAGATGTGGGATTGTTTGTGGGTGGTTTTGGCGCCAAATTTTGAGAGGGTAATCCCCTTCCTGTTTGCCTCAAAGCATCTCTGGGAAATTTTGAGAGGGTAATCCCCTTCCTGTTTGCCTCAAAGCATCTCTGGGAAATGTACAAATATTATCTTAGTCTGATTTTCATCATAGTTTTCTATCTTCTTATATCAGTATTGGTTATATGATATAGTGCAAATTATCAAAAAAAAATTTTATTTTAAAAATGTGTCCCGGATCTATAACATACGTAATGCCGTTAGGGCTCTAAGTTAACCTTCTACCGTATTATGAAGTATAAATCTTTCTCTAGTATGTTACATCTTACAGTGTATTCCTTTCTTCGGAATAAGGAGTGTGGGGGCTAGTATTTGGATTTCGATCGCTTAGTTTGTTTTTATTGGGA
Source organism: Bombina bombina (assembly GCF_027579735.1). Classification (NCBI taxonomy): domain Eukaryota; kingdom Metazoa; phylum Chordata; class Amphibia; order Anura; family Bombinatoridae; genus Bombina; species Bombina bombina. Next base: position 115,262,064 of record NC_069508.1, on the reverse strand, counting down.
GAAAATTGATATTTCAGAACTGGATGTGACGGCTCCCGTGTTGTTGTCTGGTGTATGTAATTCTATCATGGGCTTCCGGTTTGTTGTTCTATTACTGCTACTACTATGTGTAGCTTACGGATGTTATACATTCTGACTAAATCTACTTGTTTGTGTGAGGGGATATAGTGGCTGATACTTGGATTTCGATAACATAGTTCATTATTGTGAAAAAAGGGGGTTTCAGAACCGCATATGACGGCTCCCATGGGGCTATCTGGTATATGTAGTCTAATGTGGATTTCCGGTTTTACCCATTGCTCCATTAATGTTACTGCTGTGTGCTGCTCACAAATGTTGTAAATAATGAGTGAATCTACTCTCCTGTGTGAGCTTTCTCTCCTATGTAAACCTCAAAAATATTTAAAATATTTAAAACATTTAAAATATTTAAAAATATTTGTTTATTTATATATTTAGTTTCTCCGTTTTTATTCAGTAATTATATAATTGGGTATCTTCTTATGTTTGTATGTTAACTCGTAAGTGAGATAGTCTCTCTGATAATTAGGATGTACCCATGTGGTTCCTCAGCTATGTGTGAGCTCATTGTCAACTCAGTTACATTAATGTCACTAGTTTGGAGTTATGAGGATAGTGTTTTTAGAATAAATATCTATGTGGTTGTGTCTGAATCTAGGATACGCCCAGTTTGGGTCTCTGTATACAACATTAGTCTAATGGTAGTTTTGGCAGCTACGTTTATAGTGGATAATGTCCCTATTGGCTTTATTGAGATGTACCTTAGTTTTTTCTTTATATGACATACCTGATTGTTACATTACTTAATAGTCATGGTGTGTGTGATAAGTCCGATCTTGACACCACTTAGCGATCGTGATATGTATCCGGGTATAGTCCCAACCTTAAGTGTGTGTGTTAGCTTCTATAATTTGTTCTTAACAGAGGGCTGATACTGTGCTCAGGATAGATGATTCTGATATTCGGAATAATTCTTTTGAGTATATTTGAACTGTATGACTGGGACGTGTTTGTGAAAACTTATGTGGACCTATACGTACATAAGTAAATAAATGGGTCTTCATGTTCATATCGACTCTAAAAGGTTTCCATCTATGGGGAATAATTTGGATATATTCTCTAAATGTATCGTCATGATTGGTTTTATTTTATTTTAGTTTATTTTTTGTTATTTCATAATCCTATTTTCCGGATTATGAGCTATATGTATGGATCTGTTATCAATCGTGTAGTCAGAGGCCCACTGGCTTTCGCTACTAAATCTCTAGATGGAAAGGCTATCTGGCTTTTGGTTCTTGGTAACTGATCTAGGGGATACTCTTATTATAGAAGATGGACCTACTGCCTAAATTAATGGCAGTTAGTTTTATGATTCTCTTCTTTTGTAGAAGGGAACTCTCTGTTGTTTGGATCTGCCTGAGGATCTTGGCTAGTGCAGAGTAAGAAGATGAGCAAGGTCTTCCTTGTGATTGAGACCTTTGGGAAAAAGGCAATCCAGCATAAATATCCATTTGGATTCATTATATAAAAGTTTCTGCTCATGGTTCCCTCCCCGCCAGTTTCTTCTGACTTTCTGTATTCCAAAGAAACTAAAATCCTTCATATTCCCCTTGTGGATGGTAGCAAAATGTTTGTATAGTGGGGTATCTACTTTTACCTTTTCTATACAGAGGATATGCTCCCTCATCCTGTCCTTAAGGGTTCTTGATGTTTGCCCTATGTATCGGAGACCACAGGAGCAAGAGATTAGATATATGACGTTCTTGTCGCTGCATCTGATCAGGTCTCTGATCTTATATTTCTCATTTCTGTGATGTGAAGAAAACGTCTCAGTTTTTTGCCCATTTTTACATGCCTTACAGCTCGGGCATGGGAAGAATCCTCTGATGTTTTTGCCACGATGGTCAGTGGTAGAGTTGGTGTTCCCTTTCCTTGGGATACTAGGTGCTATCATACATTTTAGATTTTTCGTTTTTCTGTAGATAAATTTGGGTTGGGAACTAGCTTTTCCCCAATTATGTCGTCTTCTTTTAGTATCGCCCAATATCTCCTGATGATATTTTCTAGAATATGTCTATTCTCGCAAAACTCGGTTATCATCGGTACGTCAATTACATTATCGTTCCACATTATTCCTGGTTTTGTTTTATAACCTAGAAGGTTCTTCCTGTCGACCTTGCTAACTTCCTTGATCTTTTCATCTAGGGTGTCTTTGTTGTATCCTCTCTCGAGGAATCGTTGTTTAAGTATTTGTGACTGCTTGGTTCATTGCTCTGTGGTAGAGCAATTTTTCTTTACCCTTAGGAATTGCCCTTTAGGTATGTTGGACTTCCAGGTGGCGTGATGACAGCTCTTATTATGGACATAATTGTTACAATCAACCTCCTTGAAGAAGGTTGATGTCTCAATCAGTCCATCTTTTATTTCTATTCTTAGGTCCAGGAAATCTAATCTTTCTTGGCTATATTGATATGTAAACTTCAGGTTCATCTCGTTTTGGTTCATTACTTTTAAAGTGTGTAGCAAGTCTTCCAATGTTCCACTCCAGATCAGAAAGATGTCATCTATGTATCTGGAGTATAGAACCAGGTCCGCGCCAGCTGGGCATGAGTCCCAAAAGATGTTCTCCCATTGTCCCATATACAGGTTCGCGTAGCTTGGCGCGAACCTAGTCCCCATGGCTGTTCCACACTTTTGTTTGTAAAACTTGTTGTTGTTGCAGAAGTAGTTATGGTTCAATATAAAATCAATGCTGTCCAAAACAAATTTCCTTTGTTCATCTGGTATGTCCTGATCTTTCATTAGAAATGTATTGACTGCCTTTAATCCCAAGTCATGTGGGATGCTCGTGTAGAGTGACGTCACGTCACATGTGGCCATTATGTAGTTCTTCTTTCAGGGGATGTCATTCAGTAGTGCCAGAATTTGGGTCGAGTCTCTCAGGTATGATGGTAATGCAATAACATGTTTCTGTAAAATTTTATCAACATATTCTGTTAGATTACATGTTAGAGACCCTATCCCAGATATAATCGGCCTACCTGGCGGATTATCTAGGGATTTGTGGACTTTCGGTAGTTGGTAAAAGACCGGAGTTCTTAGATGTGTTATTTTTATATAATCATATTCCTTCTCACTTAGTACACCTTGGGTTTTTGCTTCTCCAAGTAGGGCATCCAACTCCCTCTTAAATCTTATTACTGGATCACTGCAGAGTTTATGGTATGTTTTATCATCACCTAAAATCCTCATACACTCATCCTCATACTTTGTCTTGTCCATGATGACTATTCCGCCACCCTTGTCGGCCGGTTTAATTATCAGGTCGTTGTTCTTCTCTAGACGTTTGATCGTCTCCAATTGCGGTCTTGTGAGATTATGTTTTATTTTATTACATTTCGATAGTTTGAGGTCTCTAATATCTTTGCAGACATTCATTTCGAATGTTTCTATACAGCTCCCCTTGCTCATTATAGGATAGAAGGTTGATTTTACTTTGAGATCAGTGTGTGTAAATCTGTCATTAGCTCCACCATCTGTCCGTGTTGGATATGGATCGATGGGTGATTTGAGGAAATGCCTCTTTAGGGTCAGTTTTCTTACTAGTTCCTTAGCATTAATGAATGTTTGGAATTTATCCATTTTCTTCGATGGAGCAAAACTCAATCCGTAGGAGAGTACATCTTTTTCTTTGTCCGTCAATGTTTTGGAACTGAGGTTAAACAGTCCTCTGTTGCTTCTGTCGGTATCCGCTTCTGTTGGGTTATCCGTTCTAGGTGTTACTGTTAGATGTTTTCCGGATTTATGTTTCTTTACTCTATTGCCCCCTCTCGATCCTCTCGAGGTTTTCTTTTGTGTATGGAACTCGATGGTTCTTCCATGTCTGTATTTTTTCTTTTCAGTGTTAGTTTGCTCTTCTCTTTCTCTCTGGGTGGAAGGGGACTCTCCCCTAAAAAAACTTGGTCACTAGTTTGGCCGTTATCGCGCCCCACCTTGGTTTTTTGGTTTTGCGGGGTCTGTTTTGGTTGGCCCATCTCCAGATTGTGGTGATGTCGTTGGTCACTCAACAACCTCACATGCTTTGATGTGTTCTGATTGTGTGGAGGATATTCCCTCCAGCTCTGTTTCCTATAACCATTATATGTGTAATGATTATATTCTCTGTGGTCAGTGGGGGGGCGAGTATTTCCCATATAGGTGGGACGGTCTCGACCTTGCTCCACTGGTGGTAGATCCCTTCCATAAGTTGCCCTCGGTGGGGGTGGTGATCTTCTGTAGTCCTGGTAATAGTATGGTTGTCTATAATTGTAGGTTTGCGGGCGAGGTTGTCTGTAGTTTGGCCTGTTGTTACCATAACGTGGTTCGTTCTCTCGATAGGGGTAATCATGTTGTCTTCTGTTGTGGTATTGTGGTTTTCTCTCATGATATCCATGGTTGTCATAATCTCTGTAGGGCCTCTGGTCTATCTCATATTGAGTGTGTCCATAATTCCTGTTATATGAGAAATTTCTTCTATGAGGGTAGTGGCTGTTACTTGGCCTCCTTGGCGAATAATTCTGTGGCCTCTGTGTTCTGTAGTGTTCATTCATCGGTTTATAGTGGTCTTCCTGTCTCTTCTTTTTCTTGTGATTTACCTCAATCCAAGCTCCATTTGTGTCCTCATCACCATCGTTTGGCCTCTTGTCTGTTGTATGTTGTATAATTTGGCGCCAAAACCGCCCACAAACAATCCCACATCTAGGCTTTATAAGCTCCCAGTCCACACAAATTCAGTATAGTCTTGAGAAAGGCCAAATCGTGGCCGAAATGCGTTGACAGACATACTGGTGAGCTTGATTCTTATACCACTATTGTCCCTTATATACAGTGTTGCACTATTGTTTCTTTTTTTCTCTTTCAGGCTTTTCATCATTTTATATTTTTACATTTTTGTGATATTGACTTTATGAACAACATTTCTATATATACTATATGGACTTCCATCATAGACACTAACAATATCACTTACCAGTTGGTATCTACGACCTCCGGATCTGGCACCTAGAGTGCTGAAGCGGCTCTGTGTTTAGGAGCACCTATATAGAATCTCTGCCAATTTAGACTTTTGCCCATCAAAATTTATATTTGTTTTACGTAATTTTACACTTTTGGATTGCGGATAATTTTGTTTTATTTTTCAAGGGGATTATTCATTTATTTTTGAAGATTCACATTATTTTCATCTGTCTCACATTTTTTCATCTGTTCAAGATTGATCTACATTGAACTATATATATATTTTTATATATATTTTTATATATATTTTTCTTTTTGAATTTTTTTTTTTTTTTTCCACTAGCGCTAGTGTGGATTCACATTTCTCTGGGGTTAAACACCTACTTTTTGCATCAACGTCACGTTCTTTCACAGCCCCTCCTCCACTTGGTCCGGTAACGGATCTCACACGCCTTTGATTATTGCATTATTTTTTTAATTTTATATTGAAGTTTGAACGAATGTTTTTACACCATCATGTGCTGAGATTTTAATGTTTATTTGAAAGTTGATATATTGTTTATTGTTTATTGTTACACATCACATTGGTCTGATCTGAACCACAGTCCACACATTTTTTTCATCCATTGACAATAGAACCATATCTAGAACACCAAAGTCAGGTAACCGACTTATTAATCTATCCTAAACACACATAAGAACTTTGAAGATAGCTACATTCAAGGTTTTGTATAACTAAAGTAGCCAGGTACAAAACTCCTGGAATATTTCATGGATCCATGAACAGAATTTTACTGTATTTATATATGAACATTGTGTTTTAACATTTTATCTGTGATTTTAATTTGAATGTATATGGAATAAATTATTCGCCAGCATGAAAGAAAACCACGATACCACAATAGAAGACAACATGATTACCCCTATCGAGAGAACGAACCACGTTATGGTAACAACAGGCCAAACTACGGACAACCTCGCCCGCAAACCTACAATTATAGACAACCATACTATTACCAGGACTACAGAAGATCACCACCCCCACCGAGGGCAACTTATGGAAGGGATCTACCACCAGTGGAGCAAGGTCGAGACCGTCCCACCTATATGGGAAATACTCGCCCCCCCACTGACCACAGAGAATATAATCATTACACATATAATGGTTATAGGAAACAGAGCTGGAGGGAATATCCTCCACACAATCAGAACACATCAAAGCATGTGAGGTTGTTGAGTGACCAACGACATCACCACAATCTGGAGATGGGCCAACCAAAACAGACCCCGCAAAACCAAAAAACCAAGGTGGAGCACGATAACGGCCAAACTAGTGACCAAGTTTTTTTAGGGGAGAGTCCCCTTCCACCCAGAGAGAAAGAGAAGAGCAAACTAACACTGAAAAGAAAAAATACAGACATGGAAGAACCATCGAGTTCCATACACAAAAGAAAACCTCGAGAGGATCGAGAGGGGGCAATAGAGTAAAGAAACATAAATCCGGAAAACATCTAACAGTAACACCTAGAACGGATAACCCAACAGAAGCGGATACCGACAGAAGCAACAGAGGACTGTTTAACCTCAGTTCCAAAACATTGACGGACAAAGAAAAAGATGTACTCTCCTACGGATTGAGTTTTGCTCCATCGAAGAAAATGGATAAATTCCAAACATTCATTAATGCTAAGGAACTAGTAAGAAAACTGACCCTAAAGAGGCATTTCCTCAAATCACCCATCAATCCATATCCAACACGGACAGATGGTGGAGCTATTGACAGATTTACACACACTGATCTCAAAGTAAAATCAACCTTCTATCCTATAATGAGCAAGGGGAGCTGTATAGAAACATTCGAAATGAATGTCTGCAAAGATATTAGAGACCTCAAACTATCGAAATGTAATAAAATAAAACATAATCTCACAAGACCGCAATTGGAGACGATCAAACGTCTAGAGAAGAACAACGACCTGATAATTAAACCGGCCGACAAGGGTGGCGGAATAGTCATCATGGACAAGACGAAGTATGAGGATGAGTGTATGAGGATTTTAGGTGATGATCAAACATACCATAAACTCTGCAGTGATCCAGTAATAAGATTTAAGAGGGAGTTGGATGCCCTACTTGGAGAAGCAAAAACCCAAGGTGTACTAAGTGAGAAGGAATATGATTATATAAAAATAACACATCCAAGAACTCCGGTCTTTTACCAACTACCGAAAGTCCACAAATCCCTAGATAATCCGCCAGGTAGGCCGATTATATCTGGGATAGGGTCTCTAACATGTAATCTATCAGAATATGTTGATAAAATTTTACAGAAACATGTTATTGCATTACCATCATACCTGAGAGACTCGACCCAAATTCTAGCACTACTGAATGACATCACCTGGAAGAAGAACTACATAATGGCCACATGTGACGTGACGTCACTCTACACGAGCATCCCACATGACTTGGGATTAAAGGCAGTCAATACATTTCTAATGAAAGATCAGGACATACCAGATGAACAAAGGAAATTTGTTTTGGACAGCATTGATTTTATATTGAACCATAACTACTTCTGCAACAACAACAAGTTTTACAAACAAAAGTGTGGAACAGCCATGGGGACCAGGTTCGCGCCAAGCTACGCGAACCTGTATATGGGACAATGGGAGAACATCTTTTGGGACTCATGCCCAGCTGGCGCGGACCTGGTTCTATACTCCAGATACATAGATGACATCTTTCTGATCTGGAGTGGAACATTGGAAGACTTGCTACACACTTTAAAAGTAATGAACCAAAACGAGATGAACCTGAAGTTTACATATCAATATAGCCAAGAAAGATTAGATTTCCTGGACCTAAGAATAGAAATAAAAGATGGACTGATTGAGACATCAACCTTCTTCAAGGAGGTTGATTGTAACAATTATGTCCATAATAAGAGCTGTCATCACCCCACCTGGAAGTCCAACATACCTAAAGGGCAATTCCTAAGGGTAAAGAAAAATTGCTCTACCACAGAGCAATGAACCAAGCAGTCACAAATACTTAAACAATGATTCCTCAAGAGAGGATACAACAAAGACACCCTAGATGAAAAGATCAAGGAAGTTAGCAAGGTCGACAGGAAGAACCTTCTAGGTTATAAAACAAAACCAGGAATAATGTGGAACGATAATGTAATTGACGTACCGATGATAACCGAGTTTTGCGAGAATAGACATATTCTAGAAAATATCATCAGGAGACATTGGGCGATACTAAAAGAAGACGACATAATTGGGGAAAAGCTAGTTCCCAACCCAAATTTATCTACAGAAAAACGAAAAATCTAAAATGTATGATAGCACCTAGTATCCCAAGGAAAGGGAACACCAACTCTACCACTGACCATCGTGGCAAAAACATCAGAGGATTCTTCCCATGCCCGAGCTGTAAGGCATGTAAAAATAGGCAAAAAACTGAGACGTTTTCTTCACATCACAGAAATGAGAAATAACATAATTTATGTAAGAACTTACCTGATAAATTAATTTCTTTCATATTAGCAAGAGTCCATGAGCTAGTGACGTATGGGATATACATTCCTACCAGGAGGGGCAAAGTTTCCCAAACCTCAAAATGCCTATAAATACACCCCTCACCACACCCACAAATCAGTTTAACGAATAGCCAAGAAGTGGGGTGATAAGAAAAAAGTGCGAAAGCATATAAAATAAGGAATTGGAATAATTGTGCTTTATACAAAAAAATCATAACCACCACAAAAAGGGTGGGCCTCATGGACTCTTGCTAATATGAAAGAAATGAATTTATCAGGTAAGTTCTTACATAAATTATGTTTTCTTTCATGTAATTAGCAAGAGTCCATGAGCTAGTGACGTATGGGATAATGACTACCCAAGATGTGGATCTTTCCACGCAAGAGTCACTAGAGAGGGAGGGATAAAATAAAGACAGCCAATTCCTGCTGAAAAGAATCCACACCCAAAATAAAGTTTAATGAAAAACATAAGCAGAAGATTCAAACTGAAACCGCTGCCTGAAGTACTTTTCTACCAAAAACTGCTTCAGAAGAAGAAAACACATCAAAATGGTAGAATTTAGTAAAAGTATGCAAAGAGGACCAAGTTGCTGCTTTGCAAATCTGATCAACCGAAGCTTCATTCCTAAACGCCCAGGAAGTAGAAACTGACCTAGTAGAATGAGCTGTAATCCTTTGAGGCTGAGTTTTACCCGACTCAACATAGGCATGATGAATTAAAGATTTCAACCAAGATGCCAAAGAAATGGCAGAAGCTTTCTGGCCTTTTCTAGAACCGGAAAAGATAACAAATAGACTAGAAGTCTTTCGAAAAGACTTAGTAGCTTCAACATAATATTTCAAAGCTCTAACAACATCCAAAGAATGCAACGATTTCTCCTTAGAATTCTTAGGATTAGGACATAATGAAGGAACCACCATTTCTCTACTAATGTTGTTGGAATTCACAACCTTAGGTAAAAATTCAAAAGAAGTTCGCAACACTGCCTTATCCTGATGAAAAATCAGAAAAGGAGACTCACAAGAAAGCGCAGATAATTCAGAGACTCTTCTGGCAGAAGAGATCGCCAAAAGGAACAAAACTTTCCAAGAAAGTAATTTAATGTCCAATGAATGCATGGGTTCAAAAGGAGGAGCTTGAAGAGCCCCCAGAACCAAATTCAAACTCCAAGGAGGAGAAATTGACTTAATGACAGGTTTTATACGAACCAAAGCTTGTACAAAACAATGAATATCAGGAAGATTAGCAATCTTTCTGTGAAAAAGAACAGAAAGAGCAGAGATTTGTCCTTTCAAGGAACTTGTGGGCCAAACCTTTGTCTAAACCATCCTGAAGAAACTGTAAAATTCTCGGAATTCTAAAAGAATGCCAAGAAAAATGATGAGAAAGACACCAAGAAATATAAGTCTTCCAGACTCTATAATATATCTCTCTAGAAACAGATTTCCGAGCCTGTAACATAGTATTAATCACAGAGTCAGAGAAACCTCTTTGACCAAGAATCAAGCGTTCAATCTCCATACCTTTAAATTTAAGGATTTGAGATCCTGATGGAAAAAAGGACCTTGCAACAGAAGGTCTGGTCTTAACGGAAGAGTCCACGGTTGGCAAGAGGCCATCCGGACAAGATCCGCATACCAAAACCTGTGAGGCCATGCCGGAGCTACCAGCAGAACAAACGAGCATTCCTTCAGAATCTTGGAGATTACTCTTGGAAGAAGAACTAGAGGCGGAAAGATATAGGCAGGATGATACTTCCAAGGAAGTGATAATGCATCCACTACCTCCGCCTGAGGATCCCGGGATCTGGACAGATACCTGGGAAGTTTCTTGTTTAGATGAGACACCATCAGATCTATTTCTGGAAGTTCCCACATTTGAACAATCTGAAGAAATACCTCTGGGTGAAGAGACCATTCGCCCGGATGCAACGTTTGGCGACTGAGATAATCCGCTTCCCAATTGTCTATACCTGGGATATGAACCGCAGAGATTAGACAGGAGCTGGATTCCGCCCAAACCAGAATTCGAGATACTTCTTTCATAGCCAGAGGACTGTGAGTCCCTCCTTGATGATTGATGTATGCCACAGTTGTGACATTGTCTGTCTGAAAACAAATGAACGATTCTGTCTTCAGAAGAGGCCAAGACTGAAGAGCTCTGAAAATTGCACGGAGTTCCAAAATATTGATCGGTATTCTCACCTCCTGAGATTCCCAAACTCCTTGTGCCGTCAGAGATCCCCACACAGCTCCCCAACCTGTAAGACTTGCATCTGTTGAAATTACAGTCCAGGTCGGAAGAACAAAAGAAGCCCCCTGAATTAAACGATGGTGATCTGTCCACCATGTCAGAGAGTGTCGTACAATCGGTTTTAAAGATATTAATTGAGATATCTTTGTGTAATCCCTGCACCATTGGTTCAGCATACAGAGCTGAAGAGGTCGCATGTGAAAACGAGCAAAGGGGATTGCGTCCGATGCAGCAGTCATAAGACCTAGAATTTCCATGCATAAGGCTACCGAAGGGAATGATTGTGACTGAAGGTTTCGACAAGCTGAAATCAATCTTAGACGTCTCTTGTCTGTTAAAGACAGAGTCATGGACACTGAATCTATCTGGAAACCCAGAAAGGTTACCCTTGTCTGAGGAATCAATGAACTTTTTAGTGAATTGATCCTCCAACCATGATCTTGAAGAAACAACACAAGTCGATTCGTATGAGATTCTGCTAAATGTAAAGACTGAGCAAGTACCAAGATATCGTCCAAATAAGGAAATACCACAATACCCTGTTCTCTGATTACAGACAGAAGGGCACCGAGAACCTTTGTAAAAATTCTTGGGGCTGTAGCTAGGCCAAACGGCAGAGCCACAAACTGGTAATGCTTGTCCAGGAAAGAGAATCTCAGGAACTGATAGTGATCTGGATGAATCGGAATATGTAGATATGCATCCTGTAAATCTATAGTGGACATATAATGCCCTTGCTGAACAAAAGGCAAGATAGTCCTTACAGTTACCATATTTTTAGATCCAGAACTGGTCTGAAGGAATTCTCCTTCTTTGGTACAATGAAGAGATTCGAATAAAACCCCAGCCCCTGTTCCAGAACTGGAACTGGCATAATTACTCCAGCCAACTCTAGATCTGAAACACAATTCAGAAATGCTTGAGCTTTCACTGGATTTACTGGGACACGGGAAAGAAAAAATCTCTTTGCAGGAGGTCTTATCTTGAAACCAATTCTGTACCCTTCTGAAACAATGTTCTGAATCCAAAGATTGTGAACAGAATTGATCCAAATTTATTTGAAAAAATGTAACCTGCCCCCTACCAGCTGAGCTGGAATGAGGGCCGCACCTTCATGTGGACTTAGAAGCTGGCTTTGCTTTTCTAGAAGGCTTGGATTTATTCCAGACTGGAGATGGTTTCCAAACTGAAACTGCTCCTTAGGAAGAAGGATCAGGCTTTTGTTCTTTGTTGAAACGAAAGGAACGAAAATGATTATTAGTCCTGTTTTTACCCTTAGATTTTTTATCCTGTGGTAAAAAAGTTCCTTTCCCACCAGTAACAGTTGAGATAATAGAATCCAACTGAGAACCAAATAATTTGTTACCCTGGAAAGAAATGGAAAGTAGAGTCGATTTAGAAGACATATCAGCATTCCAAGTTTTAAGCCATAAAGCTCTTCTAGCTAAAATAGCTAGAGACATAAACCTGACATCAACTCTGATAATATCAAAAATGGCATCACAGATAAAATTATTAGCATGTTGCAGAAGAATAATAATATTATGAGAATCATGATCTGTTACTTGTTGCGCTAAAGTTTCCAACCAAAAAGTTGAAGCTGCAGCAACATCAGCCAATGATATAGCAGGTCTAAGAAGATTACCTGAACACAGATAAGCTTTTCTTAGAAAGGATTCAATGTTCCTATCTAAAGGATCCTTAAACGAAGTACCATCTGACGTAGGAATAGTAGTACGTTTAGCAAGGGTAGAAATAGCCCCATCAACTTTAGGGATTTTGTCCCAAAATTCTAATCTATCAGACGGCACAGGATATAATTGCTTAAAACGTTTAGAAGGAGTAAATGAATTACCCAAATTATTCCATTCTCTGGAAATTACTTCAGAAATAGCACCAGGAACAGGAAAAACTTCTGGAATAACCACAGGAGATTTAAAGACCTTATCTAAACGTTTAGATTTAGTATCAAGAGGACCAGAATCCTCAATTTCTAAAGCAATTAGTACTTCTTTAAGCAAAGAACGAATAAATTCCATTTTAAATAAATATGAAGATTTATCAGCATCAACCTCTGAGACAGAATCCTCTGAACCAGAAGAGTCATTAGAATCAGAATGATGATGTTCATTTAAAAATTCATCTGTATAAAGAGAAGTTTTAAAAGATTTTTTATGTTTACTAGAAGGAGGAATAACAGACATAGCCTTCTTAATGAATTCAGAAACAAAATCTCTTATGTTATCAGGAACACTCTGAACATTAGATGTTGATGGAACTGCAACAGGTAATGGTACATTACTAAAGGAAATATTATCTGCATTAACAAGTTTGTCATGACAATTAGAACAAACAACAGCTGGAGGAACAGCTACCAAAAGCTTACAGCAGATACACTTAGCTTTGGTAGTTCCAGCACCAGACAGCGATTTTCCTGAAGTATCTTCTGACTCAGATGCAACGTGAGACATCTTGCAATATGTAAGAGAAAAAACAACATATAAAGCAAAATTGATCAAATTCCTTAAATGACAGTTTCAGGAATGGGAAAAAATGCCAAGGAACAAGCTTCTAGCAACCAGAAGCAATGAAAATTGAGACTTAAATAATGTGGAGACAAAGCGACGCCCATATTTTTTAGCGCCAAATAAGACGCCCACATTATTTGGCGCCTAAATGCTTTTGGCACCAAAAATGACGCCAGATCCGGAACGCCGACATTTTTGGCGCAAAAGAACGTCAAAAAAATGACGCAACTTCCGGCGACACGTATGACGCCGGAAACAGAAAAGATTTTTTTGCGCCAAAAAAGTCTGCGCCAAGAATGACGCAATAAAATGAAGCATTTTCAGCCCCCGCGAGCCTAACAGCCCACAGGGAAAAAGTCAAATTTTTAAGGTAAGAAAAAATGATTGATTCAAATGCATTATCCCAAATATGAAACTGACTGTCTGAAAATAAGGAATGTTGAGTCAAGGCAAATAAATGTTTGAATACATATATTTAGAACTTTATAAAAAAGTGCCCAACCATAGCTTAGAGTGTCACAGAAAATAAGACTTACTTACCCCAGGACACTCATTACATGTTTGTAGAAAGCCAAACCAGTACCGAAACGAAAATTAGCAGAGGTAATGGTATATATAAGAGTATATCGTCGATCTGAAAAGGGAGGTAAGAGATGAATCTCTATGGCCGATAACAGAGAACCTATGAAATAGACCCCGTAGAAGGAGATCATTGCATTCAAATAGGCAATACTCTCCTCACATCCCTCTGACATTCACTGCACGCTGAGAGGAAAACCGGGCTCCAACCTGCTGCGGAGCGCATATCAACGTAGAATCTAGCACAAACTTACTTCACCACCTCCATAGGAGGCAAAGTTTGTAAAACTGATTTGTGGGTGTGGTGAGGGGTGTATTTATAGGCATTTTGAGGTTTGGGAAACTTTGCCCCTCCTGGTAGGAATGTATATCCCATACGTCACTAGCTCATGGACTCTTGCTAATTACATGAAAGAAATAAGATCAGAGACCTGATCAGATGCAGCGACAAGAACGTCATATATCTAATCTCTTGCTCCTGTGGTCTCCAATACATAGGGCAAACATCAAGAGCCCTTAAGGACAGGATGAGGGAGCATATCCTCTGTATAGAAAAGGGAAAAGTAGATACCCCACTATACAAACATTTTGCTACCATCCACAAGGGGAATATGAAGGATTTTAGTTTCTTTGGAATACAGAAAGTCAGAAGAAACTGGCGGGGAGGGAACCATGAGCAGAAACTTTTATATAATGAATCCAAATGGATATTTATGCTGGATTGCCTTTTTCCCAAAGGTCTCAATCACAAGGAAGACCTTGCTCATCTTCTTACTCTGCACTAGCCAAGATCCTCAGGCAGATCCAAACAACAGAGAGTTCCCTTCTACAAAAGAAGAGAATCATAAAACTAACTGCCATTAATTTAGGCAGTAGGTCCATCTTCTATAATAAGAGTGTCCCCTAGATCAGTTACCAAGAACCAAAAGCCAGATAGCCTTTCCATCTAGAGATTTAGTAGCGAAAGCCAGTGGGCCTCTGACTACACGATTGATAACAGATCCATACATATAGCTCATAATCCGGAAAATAGGATTATGAAATAACAAAAAATAAACTAAAATAAAATAAAACCAATCATGACGATACATTTAGAGAATATATCCAAATTATTCCCCATAGATGGAAACCTTTTAGAGTCGATATGAACATGAAGACCCATTTATTTACTTATGTACGTATAGGTCCACATAAGTTTTCACAAACACGTCCCAGTCATACAGTTCAAATATACTCAAAAGAATTATTCCGAATATCAGAATCATCTATCCTGAGCACAGTATCAGCCCTCTGTTAAGAACAAATTATAGAAGCTAACACACACACTTAAGGTTGGGACTATACCCGGATAGATATCACGATCGCTAAGTGGTGTCAAGATCGGACTTATCACACACACCACGACTATTAAGTAATGTAACAATCAGGTATGTCATATAAAGAAAAAACTAAGGTACATCTCAATAAAGCCAATAGGGACTTTATCCACTATAAACGTAGCTGCCAAAACTACCATTAGACTAATGTTGTATACAGAGACCCAAACTGGGCGTATCCTAGATTCAGACACAACCACATAGATATTTATTCTAAAAACACTATCCTCATAACTCCAAACTAGTGACATTAATGTAACTGAGTTGACAATGAGCTCACACATAGCTGAGGAACCACATGGGTACATCCTAATTATCAGAGAGACTATCTCACTTACGAGTTAACATACAAACATAAGAAGATACCCAATTATATAATTACTGAATAAAACGGAGAAACTAAATATATAAATAAACAAATATTTTTAAATATTTTAAATGTTTTAAATATTTTAAATATTTTTGAGGTTTACATAGGAGAGAAAGCTCACACAGGAGAGTAGATTCACTCATTATTTACAACATTTGTGAGCAGCACACAGCAGTAACATTTATGGAGCAATGGGTAAAACCGGAAATCCACATTAGAATACATATACCAGATAGCACCATGGGAGCCGTCATATGCGGTTCTGAAACCCCCTTTTTTCACAATAATGAACTATGTTATCGAAATCCAAGTATCAGCCACTATATCCCCTCACACAAACAAGTAGATTTAGTCAGAATGTATAACATCCGTAAGCTACATATAGTAGTAGCAGTAATAGAACAACAAACCGGAAGCCCATGATAGAATTACATACACCAGACAACAACACGGGAGCCGTCACATCCGGTTCTGAAATATCAATTTTCTCCCAATAAAAACAAACTAAGCGATCGAAATCCAAATACTAGCCCCCACACTCCTTATTCCGAAGAAAGGAATACACTGTAAGATGTAACATACTAGAGAAAGATTTATACTTCATAATACGGTAGAAGGTTAACTTAGAGCCCTAACGGCATTACGTATGTTATAGATCCGGGACACATTTTTAAAATAATTTTTTTTTTGATAATTTGCACTATATCATATAACCAATACTGATATAAGAAGATAGAAAACTATGATGAAAATCAGACTAAGATAATATTTGTACATTTCCCAGAGATGCTTTGAGGCAAACAGGAAGGGGATTACCCTCTCAAAATTTCCCAGAGATGCTTTGAGGCAAACAGGAAGGGGATTACCCTCTCAAAATTTGGCGCCAAAACCGCCCACAAACAATCCCACATCTAGGCTTTATAAGCTCCCAGTCCACACAAATTCAGTATAGTCTTGAGAAAGGCCAAATCGTGGCCGAAACGCGTTGACAGACATACTGGTGAGCTTGATTATTATACCACTATTGTCCCTTATATACAGTGTTGCACTATTGTTTCTTTTTTTCTCTTTCAGGCTTTTCATCATTTTATATTTTTACATTTTTGTGATATTGACTTTATGAACAACATTTCTATATATACTATATGGACTTCCATCATAGACACTAACAATATCACTTACCAGTTGGTAACTACGACCTCCGGATCTGGCACCTAGGGTGCTGAAGCGGCTCTGTGTTTAGGAGCACCTATATAGAATCTCTGCCAATTTAGACTTTTGCCCATCAAAATTTATATTTGTTTTACGTAATTTTACACTTTTGGATTGCGGATAATTTTGTTTTATTTTTCAAGGGGATTATTCATTTATTTTTGAAGATTCACATTATTTTCATCTGTCTCACATTTTTTCATCTGTTCAAGATTGATCTACATTGAACTATATATATATTTTTATATATATTTTTTATATATATATATTTTTTTTTTTTTCACTAGCGCTAGTGTGGATTCACATTTCTCTGGGGTTAAACACCTACTTTTTGCATCAACATCACGTTCTTTCACAGCCCCTCCTCCACTTGGTCCGGTAACGGATCTCACACGCCTTTGATTATTGCATTATTTTTTTAATTTTATATTGAAGTTTGAACGAATGTTTTTACACCATCATGTGCTGAGATTTTAATGTTTATTTGAAAGTTGATATATTGTTTATTGTTTATTGTTACACATCACATTGGTCTGATCTGAACCACAGTCCACACATTTTTTTCATCCACTGACAATAGAACCATATCTAGAACGCCAAAGTCAGGTAACCGACTTATTAATCTATCCTAAACACACATAAGAACTTTGAAGATAGCTACATTCAAGGTTTTGTATAACTAAAGTAGCCAGGTACAAAACTCCTGGAATATTTCATGGATCCATGAACAGAATTTTACTGTATTTATATATGAACATTGTGTTTTAAAATTTTATCTGTGATTTTAATTTGAATGTATATGGAATAAATTATTCGCCAGAATTTAGTTTCCAGCCTTTTAAGCTATTCAGCGCTTACTATCGCCCCCTGTAGTCGAGGTTTTTTTTCTTTTTTTTCTTTCCCCAATGTTTCAGGTTATATGTCTTCAAGATGTCCAAAAGAGCTAGAGACCTTGCAAGAAAATACTTGAGCGGAAGTAAAAAAAGAAAAATCAGCAAAGCACAAAAACAAGATGAGCAAAAATTATTTGGCTCGATGAACAAGTATCTGTACAAACCAGAAGCCCAGGTACAGATTCATGACATGATCAATGAAGAGTTTGTGGAAGCCATTGAAATTCACAATGGATCGTTAGAATAAGTTTCTAATGAAGAAATAAAGGAAATAGAGTCAAGTGAGAGCAGCACAAATGGTACAGTTATCCATCTTTCACATAAAGAACACAGTACAGATGGTCCAGTTATCCATCTTCCAGCAGAAGAACAGAATAGAGATAATACAGTTATCCATCTTCCAGATGAAGAAGAGAATAGAGATGGTCCAGTTATACATTTTCCAGATGAAGAACAGAATAGAGATGGTCCAGTTATACATTTTCCAGGTGAAGAACAGAGTACAGATGGGGCAGTTATCCATTTTCCAGTGGAAGAACAGATTAGAGACCCCAAAACACATCCTCCAGATAAAGAGCAAATTAACATTTCAGATGATCCTGCATGCTGGCCAGAATACATAAATCAAAATATAAGAGATTATCTAGTACAAAAAGGTCCTCAAAAAATTACACAGAAGGACTTTCCAAAAAATAAAAATGGATGACATTTTTCTAAAATTCTTTGTAAAAGAAAACTCTCAAATGGTGAGGTTATTTATCGTAATTGGCTTGTGTATTCAGTAAGTTCAGACCGAATATTTTGTTTTTACTGTCGGTTATTTTCTAGTAAGTGCCAAAGTGCTTTGTCTTCTAGAGGGTTTAACAACTGGAAAAATGCTCATGTTAGATTATCTACACACTTAATATACAATGCTTCATTGCTCTATACTTTTTTTCAATTGTACAGAATTTATCAGAAACTGTTAATTTTTGGAAGTTCTGTTGAGCATCTTGGTTGCTCACACAAGCACAACAATTGTTTGCCCACAACAAATCTTTTTATAGGTTTAGCAGAACTGCTTGTTAAATAACTTTTGATCTTGTGATACAAGAACACATTAAAGAGGCCACAAATGACAACTTTCCTGATCCAATATGTAAAACTGTTGCAAGTTAGATAATGTTGCAGTTGTTTAGGAGCAATTTCCAAATTCTATACGTGTTAAATCCAAACCATCGAAATCTCTTTAATGCAGTCGAAAATAAAATTGTTTTATTGTTTACACTTTGTACCTGTCGTCGTCATCATAGTTATATTTAACTGTTGTGGAACATGGCGAAACTTGTTCGAAGGCTGTCAGATTTTCTGTCATAATTGTAATTATATTAAAACGATGAGTAAGGATTATCGGTTAGATACTCTTGGGATTAAGAATGCAATTATTAGAGATAATTTAAAAATATGGCAGAACCTCAGAAATCTTCCTGATGTCACCCCACATCCATCTCCTATACATTCTATTTCGGCTCTACTTGCAGCCCTACCTGATACGCATGTACTGCAGTGGGGTGAGTGGGACTTGAGACTGATATCCCATTTATATCCCTCGGGCACACTGCTTAGTCCGAGTAATTTAGGTTCTATCGTTCAGGACCCTCCACTGTGGGCCACATTTGAGTATTCCAGACTATATTCCTTCTTGCTATCCTGGGGATTTTCTAAAGTTTCCAACAGACCCCTGACCACCTAGGAGAAATTGTGGCAGCTTTGAGCTAGGACTCCCAAACTCATATCATTTCACTATAATCTACTACAGACGTCCACGAACCAGGGTAGACCTTGGCAACTTAGGGCCTGGGAGGGGGATTTATCCAGACCAATTGCGGACAAGGACTTACACATAGCTATGACTTTAACTAAAAAGACTGTACATTGTGCAGACACTTTAGAATCGTATATGAAGATGTTCTTGAGATGGTACTATACCCCTTCCAGACTTTCACAGATGTTCCCATCAGCATCCCCCCTTTGTTGGAGAGAATGTGGACAAAGGGGCTCAGATATTCATGTATGATGGGAATGCCCAAAATTACAGCCCAAATGGAACCAAATATCTGACCTCTGCTCCGCTCTTGGTTTGGCTGCCCCACTAACCCCTGAGATTGCCCTCCTACATATATTCCCACGAAAAGTTCAGACTCCCCTGTCTAAATTGATAGTCTTTGTTCTCGCAGCCATGAAACTGGCGATAGCTAGAGCGTGGAAGCAGGCTCAACCCCCAGACATTACAGTTGTAACCCCTATAATTCAGGTCTATGCCAAGATGGAACAAAGATTTTCATTACTATAGCCTAGACAAAGAGGATCTATATTGGCAGATTTGGGAACCCTGGTTTGTCTACCAAGAAGATAGCAGACAAGTATGTAGGCATAATGAGGTCCCTATGTACCTCCTACAGTAAAATTTAGCTTACAACCCTATCCAAATCTGACATTTAGCTAAAGGCCCTCACCTGCCCCCCCCACCCTCTTCCTTTTGCTCTTGCCCCCCCTCCTACGCTTCCTCCCGCCCTCCCCTTGATATGTGACCTGTTACCCCCCATCCCATCTTTTACCCCTCTCCATTTTTGGGGTTGCTGGCCCTGCCTGGAGATGCGCACTGCCTGTAACCCTTTAGGTTATCAAAAGAAGTTTTTTAAATTGTAAATACCGGCTGACTTTTCGAGGCCATTATAATATTTCTATAATATTTTTGGCTATTGTACTGTACTAGTCTTTGCATTTAAGTTATGATAATGACTTCTGTTCACCTTGAAAGGTTTCCTAATTTTAGGGGATCCTATTTATGTACACCGTAAACATCTGCTTATTGCATTTACTGTACAAATATTGTTGGACCTATGACTGCATACAAACTTATTGAATCTGTTGTCATTTTTAACATGTTTACTTATATTGGGGTAATAGCCCTCTCCAATGTGGTGGTTCAATCTATATTTTGAGGTCCCTTTTTAAGGTAATTTTTTGAGAAACCGGTCTGGTAGTCTTCAAAACCATTATCCATTTGTAACCTGTAAAGTACATGTGCTTGCTATTCTTAATCTATTTTTGATCATTCCAACAATGAACAGCTCAACCCTCAGTGATTTCAAAGATTCTGGCATATTTCTTGTTCTCTTTATATTGGGGTAATAGCCCTCTCTTCTTAGTGGTTCAATCTATATTTTGAGGTCTCCTTTTTTTTTTTTTTTAAAAGAAGGCACATCCATTGGCAGTACAGTGATCTTGCTGTTGGTCAGGGTCTCTGCAATTGGTGACTAAGAAAATGAACAGATACAAAATGGTTTTGTGTTGTAAATGTGTGGACATATAAATGTTTAGATTAATAAATCACTAAAAAATATTTTGGAAACAAAAGTTGGCAACTCTAATTTTATAGTTTAAGATGGATTGGCACAGTGAAAACATTAGAAAGGACAAAAAGTTAATACATTTAATAATGATCACTAGTGATTTACACAATGCTGGCATACTTCTTCTTCTCTTTATATTAGGGTAATTGCCCTCTCAAATATTCTTCTTAGTGGTTCAATCTATATTTTGAGGTCCCTTTTTAAGGAAATATTTTGAGAAACTGGTCTGGTAGTCTTCAAAACCATTATCCATTTGTAACCTGTAAAGTACATGTGCATGCTATTCTTAATCTATTTTTTCATCATTCCAACAATCAACAGCTCAACCCTCAGTGATTTTAAAGATTCTGGCATATTTCTTGTTCTCTTTATATTGGGGTAATAGCCCTCTCCAATGTTCTTCTTAGTGGTTCAATCTATATTTTGAGGTCTCTTTTTAAGGGAATTTTTTGAGAAACTGGTCGGGTAGTCTTCAAAACCATTATCCATTCGTAACCTGTAAAGTACATGTGCTTTTGATATTCTTAATCTATTTTTTCATCATTCCAACAATCAACAGCTCAACCCTCAGTGATTTCAAAGATTCTGGCATATTTCTTGTTCTCTTTATATTGGGGTAATAGCCCTCTCCAATGTTCTTCTTAGTGGTTCAATCTATATTTTGAGGTCTCCTTTTTTTAATTTTTTTTAAAGAAGGCACATCCATTGGCAGTACAGTGATCTTGCTGATCGTCAGGGTCTCTGCAATTAGTGACTAAGAAAAGGAACAGATACAAAATGGTTTTGTGTTGTAAATTTGTGGACATATAAATGATTAGATTAATAAATCACTAAAAAATGTTTTGGAAACAAAAGTTGGCAACCCTAATTTTAGAGTTTAAGATGGATTGGCACAGTGAAAACATTAGAAAGGACACAAAGTTAATACAATTAATCACGATCACTAGTGATTTACATGATGCTGGCATACTTCTTCTTCTCTTTATATTAGGGTAATTGCCCTCTCAAATATTCTTCTTAGTGGTTCAATCTATATGTGCTTGCCTTTCTTGATTTATATTGGGGTAATTACCTTCTCAAATGTTCTTCTTAGTGTTTCAATCTATATTTTGAGGTCCCTTTTTAAGTTTTTAAAAAAAAACAAAAAAAAAAACTGGTCTGTTGTTCTTCAAAACCAGCATCCATTCGTAACCTGTAAAGTACATGTGCTTGCCTTTCTTGATCCATTTTTTTTTTCATCATTCCAACAATCAACAGCTCAACTCTCATTGATTTAAAGGATGCTGCTGGCATAATTCTTGTAATTATTGGACTCTATTTATACTGGGTAATTACCTTCTCAAATGTTCTTCTTAGTGATTCAATCTATATTTTGAGGTCCCTTTTTAAGGGAATTTTTTGAAAAACTGGGCTGGTAGTCTTCAAAACCATTATCCATTCGTAGCCTGTAAAGTACATGTGCTTACTATTCTTAATCAATTTTTTTCATCATTCCAACAATCAACAGCTCAACTCTCAGTGATTTAAAAGATTCTGGCATCCTTCTTGTTCTCTTTATATTGGGGTAATTGCCCTTTCAAATCTTCTTCTTAGTGGTTCAATCTATATTTTGAGGTCCCTTTTTAAGGGATTTTTTTGAAAAACTAGTCTGCTAGTCTTCAAAACCCCTGTAAACTAAATGTGCTTGCCTTTCTTTAACAATTTTTTTCATCAATCCCAACACAATCAACAGCTCAACTCTTAGTGTTTTCAATCATGCTGGCATACTTCTTGTACTCTTTATATTGGGGTAATTGAACCACTAAAAAGAACATTTGAGAGGGCAATCTATATTTTGAGGTCCCTTTTTAAGGGAATTGCTTGAAAAACTTGTCAGGTAGTCTTTGAAACCTTTTTATTTACATATACTGTCAAAGAGTAGACCATAACTTTTATTATAACAAAGGTTAGATTCAAATGTAATATCAAAATTAAGTTTTGTCATCTAACCTTAGTATTAAGAATAAAAAAAAATATTTTATATTGTATTTGTAAAAGTTTGATTTGTATGTATTTTTATACATCTTTTTGATCAAAGAAATCTCATTACCTGTTGTATGTATAATTATCTATTTTGGGTTGCAACTTGAGGTTTTGAAACACTATCTCTGACTGTAAAGACATTGTTATCATAAATAAAAAGAAAGACCTAAGGCCTAGACAGACAGTTATAGTCAACTGTCCAATTGTGCTTGTGCATAACTAATGATGCCATAATCAATTGTATTCATAAATATTATTGTTCATTATCTCTTGGACAAATGGTGTGCATTTGCAATATATACAATGCCATAGTGCTCCACAGTTGTGGTTTTGTATTTTGAAAAAAAAGTTTTACTTTACTTATTTATTTTGTCCAACCTTTATTTTTTTGGGGGGGGCGGAGTTGGGGGCGGAGATGGAGGTGGAGTGAAAGGGGGCCCCATTTTGGAATCCTGCTTTGGACCCCGCAATGGCTAGGGCCGGCCCTGGCCACCTGGATGAAGACTTTTTGCCGTCTGAATGTCCGGACTTCAGAAACTGTAAGTGGATCTTCAGGAGTTAGTGTTAGGATTTTTTAAACTTTTTTGGATAGGTTTTTATTTTAGTTTATGGTTTGCCCTTTTCAGGGTAATGCAAAAGAGCTAAATGCCCTTTTAAAGGGCAATTAACATAAAAATGCCCTTTTCAGGATAATGGGTAGCTTAAGTTTTTGTTACAGTTAGGTTTTTTATTTTGTGGGGTTGGTTGGGTGGTGGGTTTTACTGTTGGGGGGTCTTTGTATTTTTTTTTTACAGGTAAAAGAGCTGTTTAACTTAAGGCAATGCCCTACAAAAGGCCCTTTTAAGGGCTATTGGTAGTTTATTGTAGGCTAGGGTTTTTTTTATTTTATTTTGGGTGGGCTTTTTCTTTTTATAGGGCTATTAAATTAGGTGTAATTCTTTTTTAGTTTTGATAATTTTGTTTGTTATTTTTTTCATAATTTAGTGTTTGTTATTTTTTGTAATTTAGAATTTGTTATTTTTTGTAATTTTAGACTTTGTAATTTTTATAGTAGTGTTAGGAATTTTTTAATGTGTGTTTTAGTTTTCTTAAATTGGTAGTTAGTTTAATTTTAGTTTAATAGTTATATTAGTTTAATTGTTAGTTTAAATTTAGTTTTTTAATTTGACAGTTAAGTTTTAATTTAATTTAAGATAGGGAAATTGTAATTTTAATATAAAGTTAGGGGAGCGTTAGGTTTAGGGGTTACTAGTTTAAATTGGTTTATTGCAATGTGGGGGCTTTCGGTTTAGGGGTTAACAGTTTAATTTAGTATATTTCATTGTGGGGGGCTTGCGGTTTAGGGATTAATAGGTTTATTATAGTGTCGGGGATCGGCGGAATAGGGGTTAATATATTTATTATAGTGTGGGTGATGTTGGGGTGCGGGGGAATAGGGGTTAATTAATTTAGTATAGTGGCGGTGATGTCGAGGAGCGGCGGAATAGGGGTTAATATATTTTATTAGTGGCAGAGATGTCGGGAGCGGCAGATTAGGGGTTAATAACTTTAAAATAGTGTTTGCAATGCATGAAGGCCTCGGTTTAGGGGTTAATAGGTAGTTTATGGGTGTTAGTGTACTTTGTAACCTTTTAGTTATGAGTTTTATGTAACAGTTTTGTTGCGTAAAACTCATAACTACTGCTCTTAGATGGTGGTAAGGAACTTGACGTTATTGGGTGTAAGGCAAGCTTTTTAGCCTCACTGCAAAACTCGTAATGGCTGCGCTAAGGAAGTCCCATGAAAAAACATAATTTTTACGAGTGCGGGACTGACGTTGCGTTACAGGCTAAAAGGCTTGCGGTACAGCTATACCGACAAGACTCGTAATGGTTCCGTTGCTGTTTTAATGCTGAAATGACAATTTTTTTAGCGTTAAAACACGAACGCATAACTCGTAATCTACCCATAAGATAATAATAATAGTGCTCTATTAATTATATTACTTATATAGAAATAAAAAGCTCAATCGTCTTTGTTTTAGTAATAAATTGTACCTGTCATTCTATGTATTCATATACACTCCCATTCCAATAAAACAGGATTGTCATTCACATATCTTTACATATGGTTAGCAAAAACAAATATATTTGTAGTATAATAACATCCCAGGGATGTATTCATGTTTAGTGCTGCCCTAGCGAATGAGAAATTTACTGCACCCTCATTCTTGCTTTTTATATGTTTCTTACACACATATTGAGCAGGTTAGTACCCAAGGAATGAATTCAACAAAGGATACCAAGAGAATAAAGGAAATGTGATAATATAAGTATGTTGGAAAGTTGTTTAAAATTGCATCTTCTATACGAATCATGAAAATATAATTTTGTTTTTATTTGTTATGTTTTCAATTTACATAAGATATCATACCATCATTGTACATCTTATTTGTTTTACAATTAGGGTTGTTCAGACAATGTTACAGTACCAACATAACTTAACTTAACTACTAACTAACTCAGTGTTCCTAGGTACAAAATACCACGTATATGTGTAGCATTACTCAAAGTCTTAGGAGCTATCCGTCTTACCTATCCTCTTCTACTATGCTAACTCACCTATTGTTGGCGTAACTCCTCAGGGTCATCCCTGGTCCACGAGCCGGGAAGGAAGGGGGAGAAGCAAGTCCACTCTCCAGTCATTGGTCTCTCCACTCGCTTGGGTCTGAAATTATTGTGTTAAGTGTGTGGATGGCAAGTGTGTGGTTTCCCATAGAAATTTGGCATCTAGAAAGAAGGTTAGCCTACCCCGTTTTAAGTACCCATACTCCTCCATACATATGAGTTCAGATGTCCTCTCTAGCCACATCTCTTTGGTTGGGGGCAATGACGTCTTCCATGCTCTAGCTATTAGGGAACGAGCTCCATTCAGTCCTATTTGTATTATAAGGCTTCTCAACTTACATGTAATGTGAGTGGTGTCGTTTAGTAATGCTATTCTAGGTGTTAGCCGGAATGCGTCTCCCACCAGTCCCTGAAAGTATGCCTCTAGTTCCTTCCAGAATCCTGTTATTATGGCACAATCCCACCGCATGTGTAACAAACTACCCTGTCCACCACAACCCCTCCAACACATACGTGAGGAGTCAGGGTATATGGTGCTTAATCTAGCCGGGGTCAGATACCAGCGAGATAAAATCTTATAATTCATTTCAAGTATTTGTGGAGAAATAGAGGATTTTTTCATTCTTTGGAATATAGTGTGCCAAGATTCCTCGTCAATATCAGTGTGTAAGTTGTGTGCCCATCTTGTTGTAAAGTTTGGAAGTGTGGTACTTTGAGGTTCTAATAAAAGACGCCGAGATAGGGACAGAGAGCCGCGTATTGCAGTCTCTCTATCGCATAACTTCTCAAAAGCAGTCATAGGGCGGAGAAACTCCTTCTTGTGGGGAGATGTCTGGAGGAAATGCTGGAGTTGTGCATATTTAAGCCAGTGTGTGTACTGCCCATCTGCTATAGTATCTAACCTATGTCTGTCCAGTAACTTTCCATTCTCCAAAAACCTATTTAATGGGATTGTGTATCCCCATTCCTTGAGCCTTCTAAATCCCCTGTCCAATCCCCCCACCATTTCCATGTTAAGAATTATTGGGAAAAATGGAGATCTAATGGAAGAAATATGAGGGTATAGAGTCTTTATTTTCTCCCATTCTTTAAAAAGTTGTTTGTGGATGTCTAAACGCCCGCATTGTTGTGGTCTTAGAACAGGGGGAACCCAGCATAATGCTCTCACGAAAGGCACCTGAAGAATGTGGGAATCAATGGATACCCACGCTTTGTGTGTCATTGATCCGTGCCAATCTAGTATCCTCTGGAGGGTTACAGCGTGATAGTATTCCTCTATTTTGGGCAGACCCACCCCACCCATGATCGTGGGTCTGTAAAGAGTGGCCCTGTTGACTCTAGGTCTAATCTTGCCCCAGACATATGTGTTTATTTGTCCCTGTACCCGCTTCAAGAACCAGGAGGGAAGGTGAATTTGTAGGGCCTGTAATAGATATAGAATTGGGTAATATCGTCATTTTAATGGAGTGGATCCTACCCCACCATGAGAGTGTTTTGGCTGCCCAGGTGACGAGGTCTCTAGATATAATTCCAAGCAGTGATTCATAATTTTTCTGGAAAAGGGTGGAGGGTGAGGGGGAGAGGTGAATACCTAGGTACCTGACTGACTCTGACTGTAGACGTAAGGGACAGACTCGCGAAAGTTTACAAAATTCCGATGTGCTAAGTGAAACATTTAGGACTTCTGACTTGGTTTGGTTAATCAAAAAATTTGAGAAAGCACCAAATTTCTCAATTTCACTGATTATCTTTGGGATGGTACTACTGGGGGAGGTAACTGAAAAAAGGACGTCATCCGCGTACATAGCGATTTTAAATTCGTTGGGACCTATCGTGATACCCTTTATCTCCTTATTATTGCGTATGTGCGCTGCAAATACCTCCATTGTCAGAATAAATAGGATGGGTGAGAGAGGGCACCCCTGACACGTGCTGTTTTGTATGGGGAATGGGTCTGACAGCAAGTCGTTTACTCTAACTCTGGCTCCTGGGCATGTATAAAGGCTACTGATTCTGTCTATCATTTTGGGTCTGAAACTGAGCATTTCTAATGTTTTTTTGAGAAAAAGCCAATTTGTCCTGTCGAACGCTTTTTCTGCATCCGTCGTCATTATCACTGCCGGTATGTCATATGATTTTGCATATGTAGATAACAATAGCGCTCGTATTGTATTGTCGCATGCTTCACGGCAGGGCATGAAGCCCACTTGGTCGGTGTGTATGATTTCATTCAGTACTGTGTTAATACGATTTGCTATAATTTTGCTAAATATGTTTATGTCCGAATTTAGTAAAGAGATGGGTCTATAACTACCCTTTAATTCTTGTGGTTTGTCTGGCTTTAATATAACTGTTATATGTGCTAGTAGCATATCTGGTGAGAATCTGAGGTTATTATCTATGGCTCGAAACAGAGATAAGAGGTGGGGGGCTAGGAGATGTTTGAAATATTTATAATGCGAATTGGTAAACCCGTCTGGGCCCGGGCTTTTCCCCACTGGGAGATGGGATATAACTGTCAGAATTTCTTTTAGGGTTATTGGTAGATCTAAATCTCTCTTATGGTTTTCAGATAAGGGACTCAGGCTCGCCTCTTGGATATATTGTTCCATTTTCCCAATATGTGTCTTCATCTCTAATTGTTCTAGATTGTATAATCTGGCGTAGAAATCTCTAAAGATGTCTGCTATTTCCTTGCTGTCATGGGTGTCTTTCCCGTTCTATTTTTGTATTTTGTATATGTGTGTTTGACTGGTCTTATTTCTCAGGGCTCTTGCTAACAGCGAGCCTGTTCTATTTCCCTCGAAAAAGAATGTTTTCCTAAGTTTTAGTGCTGTTCTCTGGGCCTCCCTCACAAGTATATTATTTAGGTCCGTCCTAACTGTAGTGATTGAAGATAGTAGGTGTGGATCTTTTGGTCGTTGTTTATGTTCTAGTTCTAAGTCTCGCAACTTGGAAAGTAGAGTGTTCGTTTCCATGTTTTGTGCTTTCTTAATGTGAGCTCTGTGTTTAATACACTCTCCCCGAACCACTGCCTTATGCGCCTCCCATACCGTAAGTGGTGATACCTCTGTATTCGCATTGAATTGGAAGTATTCTGTGATTGATGTGGATAAAGACTGATGTGTTGTTGGGTGGCGCAAAAGGTATTCATCGAGTTTCCATATATAAGGGCTAACCAGGGTTTCTGGCCAGTTTAGGGAGATAGAGACCGCTGAGTGGTCAGCCCATGCGGTTGGTTGGATGTCAGAGTCTGCCACTAGAGAGAGATTTAACTGGTCTATGTAGAGGTAATCCAGTCGTGAGTATGAGGTCCAGGGGTGGGAGTAGAATGTGTAGTTTCTTTGTTGGGGATGTTGTATCCTCCATATATCAATCAGTCCTAACTGCCTAAGACAACGGTACACCAAGTCTGGTGGTCTGTGAGCTGTGTTTGTGTTAGAGGAGGTCGTGTCTAGCAGAGGATCCATGGTGACATTGAGGTCTCCCCCCAAAATTAGTATTCCTTTCCTATTTTCTAAGACCAATGGGAGCAATTTTCTAAAAAAGGGTGTTCTACTGGAGTTTGGCGCATAAACATTAACTAATGTTACGGGTCTATTGTATATTAACCCTATCACTATGAGTATTCTACCTTCCTTATCTCCTATTGTGTTGATCAGCTGAAAGGGTGTGTTACGGTGTATCATGATTCCCACCCCGTTTTTCTTCTTCACATTGGAATTAAGGTAGCTTGTGGGGAATTCTCTTGAAGAGAATTTGGGTTCTGAATTTTTGGCAAAGTGGGTTTCCTGTATAAATACAATCGAGCCTTTCTGTTTAGCAAACCATTTTAATGCTATGGATCTTTTTGAAGGGGAGTTTAGACCCTTGGTGTTCTGTGATATTATACATATGTTTCTATGCATCGTGTTTTATCTGGTGTACTTGTGAGTTCTTACCTTGCTGAGAGATGTAATTCCCTGGAGGCTTCCAACCTTCCCCCCAGCCCGAAGGACCAGGGACTAACCCTTGTAGCTGTAGGAGACAACCGTTGCTCCTAAAGTAATGATTCTGTGGATGAATCAAGAGGAACACATAAATACTAAATAACTTGTTAACAATAAACATAACGATGAACAAAATAACATCGTCTAACATTATATAGACTACTCTCATAATACTAAAAGAGTGGGGGGAAACAGCAATCTAGTTGCTGCTGCTGCTCCCACCGGCAAAAAAAAAGAAAATGTACATTTGTCCAGAATACATACAGTTCTAGAGTCTGGGTTAATGGCTAATAACTTTTTGGTAAATTTAAAAGAAAAGGAAAACAAAGAGAACAATTGGAGAACAAAAATGAATACTTAGGTGGCTTGTTACTGATTCACAAGCTAGATGGACTGTTAACTGTATCTTCTTGGCCCACTTTAATAATGGGTCTGTTCTGTATAAAGGTAGTCCTTATGGATGTTACTGATTGTATCTTCATGGAGGAGCTGTAGTATTAGGGTCTTTATGTACTTGTTTCCTCAGTGTCGATCTGGATTTCCTTTGGACCGTTGTCCATTTCTGCCTTTGTGCTTTTCGTGATAGGTGATGTACTGCGTTTTCTACCTGACCTCTGCTGCTGTCTTCAGGTATTTTTGGCTGTGCTATATTTAATTGCGTGCAAAAAGTGTCCAGATCTTCCAAGTCTCTGTAAATGGCCTCTTTGTTGTCTTTGGATGCTCTCAAAGAAAAGGGAAAGCCCCAGCGGTATGGTACCCCTAATCCTCTTAGGTGTGTAGTGAGGAAACCCACCTCTCGGCGTTTTGATAAGGTGAGTGGACTTAAGTCCGCATATATTTGAAGAGGGGTGTCTAGGTAGCGGACAGGTGATTTCTTTCCCGCTGCTGATAAGATGTTTTCTTTCTCTTGGAAATAATGGCATTTTAAAATAACGTCTCTAGGTGGTGCAGAGGATTGTGGTTTTTGGCCTCAATGCTCTGTGTGCTCTGTCCAACATTATTTCTGTTTCTGCTGTTGTGTCAAGCAAGTAGCGGAACAGGCCTTGTAAATATTGCTGTAATGTTGCAGGCGAGATGTTTTCGGGGATGCCCCTGATCCTTAAGTTTTGTCTGCGACCCCTGTTGTCTAAGTCCTCAAGTTGGTTTTGTAGCTGTATAATCTCTGTATTTTGCTGTTGAAGCTGCAGTGTGGTAAGATCTGTAGATTCTGACACTTCTTCAGCATATTCTTCTAATTGTACTACTCTATTACCTAGCTCGGTAACATCTTTTTTGACTTCTGCCAAACCATCCCGGATTATTTGACTAACTTGCTGCATAAAAGTTGTAAAATCCTCCTTGGAGGGTAAGGCATTGAGATTTGCTCTGGTGAGGGGAGATTCTTCTTCAGGGTGGGTATCTTCTGCACCACCTTCTTCTCTCTCTGAGGAGGGAAAGCTTGGTGAAGTTGCACTAGGTGTAACCGCTGTCTTAAAGAAGGAGTTCAGCTTGGAGCTTGAGGGGCCTGCTGGCTTTTGTATCTTATCTGTTATTTGCTGTCTTTTAGATGCCATCTTTGTGATAGATCTGGAGGTGGCTTTGTCCTGTCTGGGAACTCGCTGTAAATAGTGTACTAGCTCAGATAATTTCCTCTTCTGTCTTTGAAAAGTTTCTCTCCTGAATAAAAGCTTTTCTCACAATGGCTCTCATAGAACCCGTAGACACCTCTCTCTTACATGGGTGGTTGCTGGGTGTTATTTCAGACTGTGTGCCACAATCTCTTGCATTCCCCAGTGGAGTTATTATTCAAAAACTTGTGCTATATAACTGCTTATAGGGAAAAGTATGGCTGCGGCTGTATTGTGCCTTTTCTAAATTTTACATGGAGTGTCTCTGTGCTGCAGCCCGTGTTTGCACCACTATGGCCTCATGCGTGGCTGAGGGGAGGGGGGGGTATGCAAGGCTGTGGTTAAGGTTCTCACCTCCGGTACTTTTGTGCATAGTCCCTGGATTATGAGAGTGGAATGGCTGATCAGGCCTTTATGTTTAAGGATTGTGGGTCCCCGCTTTCCCCTCACCATACCTTTGAGGCAGTGTTAGTGTCTGCCGATGTGTCTGCCACTTTGTCGCCTGGATCGCAATGTCTGGATTCCTGTTAGACAGAGCAGACCGCTCCCCACCCCTCTCTCCTCCTCCACTCCGCTCAGTTCAGTTGTTAGAGTTTGCGCCGCTTGCGCAGCGTCTGTTGGCCCAAGCCGCACCAGTTTAGGGGTTATGTCCATATCACCGAAGTTTTGTGCCTTCTCACATGGTGATATGTTGTGCCTCGATGCTTCCCCAATCACTTGCCCAGGTTGTGTCTATGGAAATGTCTCCTGGTCGGTTGTTGTTTGTCACGGCAGGAGTCAGCTACACGGAGCACTATCTTTTTGCGGCCATGCTGTTCCGTGGCCGACTCCGCCCCCCATGAAAATATAATTTTAACTTTACTGTACCTTTAAAAAAATTGTAAAAACTGTAAATGTTCTTACGGATTGGAATTTGAAACGGTCTTTGAAAATAAAAAAATCACCCTAGCTGCAATTCATTGTTTCTGCATGGGAATTTGTTTTGAATTGGAATCCAAATCATAATTGTATTAGTGGCCTTTCTAGGGGTGTGCTTAGAGGGTTTCTATACACCATTTTTCTTTACTGCATACCTCCAACTGTGCTGAATATAGTAGTGTTGCCATAAAGGCTAGAGTGGCACTAGTCCCCCAACATAATGAGATGTGCCACCCTAACTGTGATTATCCATCATTGTTTTCCCACCATCACTCTGCCTACTGCACATCCATCCCAACCTTCCCATTCTGACCCAGCCCACAAAACACAAGTGGGAATCTGGGAAGTGCCCCCCCCCCCCCCCATAGTTTGTTTCTGGAGACACCACTGCCAGAATATTGTAGGATTTTCATGGGTTCGGAAGTTTGTCTATCATTCCTCTTGCAGCTTCCCCTGACAGGGCAAATGTTTTGGTTCCCAGTAACTGCTCCAGTTTCGCCCAACCCTGCTCATGACATTTCCAGTCCTGTGAACTGCACAGCCATGGCCCTGCCCTGCTGTCATGGCTCAGTCCTTAAAAAAACAACCCCCCCCACCTCCATATCCTGGAAGGCCTCCAGGAATTGTTGGGAGGTATATTACTATAGCCCCTTGAACATAGCTCTCCGCAGAGCACATATAGGAATGATTTATTAAAATAAAATATTATTCACAAGGTTTTTAATTTATATTTGACAGAACTTTTAAACTAAGAAATGCAGAAAAGTAATTCTCTCACTATGTAACATGCTCGCCAACATGAAGCAAATGATACAGCGCAAATGCACAATAATGTCTGTCATAGGATGCGAGAATACCTAAGCTCCTGGTGGGCCTGATAATTAAAGTCTCTCCGCTCAGATGAGATGATCTAAAATGATCTTCCAGCATGGCGAGATCCCTAGTGAAATTCTTCAGGGTTGGCTCCAGAACGAATGAAATGGGGGGGCATTTTTTTTCAAAAGGGGGCACGCATTTACAAAGCATGTATGAGAGTCAAAATAAGAGCAGACCTACATATTCTGCAGGAAAGTGTAGCTTTTGGCTGGCTTATCCCCCACTATTAACATTTGGAGAATATGTGCTAAATCACTAGGTAAAAGAATTAAGTCTAAATCATATACACTGACACCTCTAGAACTGAGGATATACACATACACTGACACCTCTAGTACTGAGGATACACACATAAACTGACACCTCCAGGACTGAGGATAAACACACATAACAGGAGTAAGCTATAATAAAAAGGCCCTGTCAGGATTTATTATAAAATACCTTGTAAATGACAGAAATATATTATTTATGCCCAGAGGTGTGGCAAAGAGATATTAATGCCTCTGTGGTGGAAATATCAGTCAATGCAGTTTAGGTGAGTGTCTGAAACTGCTTTTTAACCAACCAGCAATGACTAAAGAAATACACTGCTCATCACCTCTATGTGACTCCAATAAAATCTGCCACATGACGCCATAAAGGTAGCACATCCCACCTGACAGGCTACAGCTAGTGCTACCTCTCACCTCAACACTCTCTATCCCAGAGAGTCAGGGCTATACATAATATAAAATATGTTGATACTGTTGTATAGCTCTAAACTAAAACATGTAACTGGAAATTAATAAATGCCTACAATAAAAGATAATGTGAACCATTGTTTGACTATAAACATCCTTAACTACTCTTACGAATAGCTTGCATATGTTACAGTCAAACACCGTTAACAATCCCAAGAGAAAAATACATGCAACAGTTAAGCAGCAGCTAGCACTAAATGATGAACCAGGTCCAGTAATAATTAAATAATAACACCTCTTTATATGCAGGGCCGCAGGCGTTATAGCAAAAAGTTTGGCACAGGTGTAACTGACGTACTCTCAGCGGTGGACAGCTTAAAAGGAGGAAAAAAGTTAAATAATTTGACTTACCCTATAACCGTTGAGTCACCACTGGTCTCACTTTCACTGGCAAACTTCCTCTGTCCTCCGGCTCTCGAACAGCTGCTGAAGCAACACCACCGGCACACTCTCAGTCACTGTCATACACGTGACTTGGCTCTCTCTGATTCTCACTTACCGCCAGTCCGACTCCACGCCTCCCCAGACAAGAGAGACTCCGGCACAGCTGATTGGCTGAGTTTAGCTCCCACATAGAGTGGCTGCTTGGAGAGCAGCTTCTATTGGGAGTGTATGGGCTGTGAAGAGCTACCACTGGGAGGTATTTTTTGAGGGGGCACAGCATTCCATTTGGGTGGGCATTGCCCCCCAATGCCCCCCCTTGGAGCCAACCCTGAAATTCTTAAAAGACAGATTTTACTATACTTCTCCAAGGTACATTCCCTTCTTTTCTGTATGTGAAGTAGAGACATGCCCAGTGCAATATAGCACTGCATGACAGGAGATTTCTGTTGCATTTACACTTTGTGCTTTGTATTCTATATTACTTTACACTTCACATTAAATTGTATTACATTTAAACTTTGCACTTTCTATTTTGTATTTTATTTTGTATACATCAGTGTATTTAGGATAGTGATTTTAGAAATTTTGATTATGCTTTCACATTTTCTGTGTAACTTTAACAAATTAGGATCATACTTTGTATATTTATTTGTATCTTTTACAAATTAGATTGCATTTGCATTTCTTCTATTTAAAATAAAACTGAAAATCTGTCAACTTCAGTTTCCCAGAGAGCTTCATTACTTTCTATGGGCCGGATAATCAAACATTTTCTAGTTTGGAAATAAATTATACTGCAGACTTCACAAAACTCACTGAACTCACTGAACTTTGTAAGAAAAAGGATGGAATCTGGAAGTCCCAGAGAGATGAGAGGTGGTGTCCATAGAAAGTAATTAAGCTCTCTGGGATACAAAATTTCACATGGGAGAGAGAAGGTAACTGAAGAACACCTGGGGAGGATCTAAAGGTTTAGTTTGCATCAATTACAAATTAAATAGAAATGTTTTCACTACAATTTAACTTGCTTTTGCCTGTGTTTTAGAATATATTACTTTTTTGTCAGTTAAAATAAGTGTTTTGTGAATTATGAGCAATCTTCACCTGCATACAAATTTAAAGATAATGCAATGAGACCAGCTTGTTTAAAATGCTTACCAAATTTCACAATAATTATGCAAGAGCTTCAGACATACCCTGGAAATGTTCCTGTTCAGCTCAGGGAACTGCCCTGTCTCTCCCACTTTCTAAAAACTTTCAGTTTTAGTTTACAATTGAGCAAATACAAAGTGTAATGTAATCTGTAAAAGATACACGGAAATATACAAAGTATGATCCTAGTTTGTAACTTTCAAAACATGATTAGAATTTGTAAAAACACTTTGATCATCGGGCCCAGTGTGAGATGCAGAGCTTGAGCATCTGGCACCTTTAAAGAGTTAAACAGGAGAATAAATATCAAGAGAGCTGTGGTCACAGGAGGGAAAACAATAGCCTGGTGAGTCGTAACTATTCTATTGTAGCTGTGTTCAACAGTTTAATGTCCCTTTAACTGCTTTGCAGGGGTTTAACCCATAGTTTACACTAAGCAATAGTGCAATAATACAAATAATACAAAGCACTAACACAATAAAGCATTTTCTTCTTGCACTTTTATGTCCCTTTAAAGGGACATAAATGTCTATAGTATGTCTATAGTATGTTCCGAGATGGATAAATCTAGGGGCTGGTGGAGCCGAACTCCAGGCCCATGTCCCTGAATAGCACATGACAAGTGCAGTAACCAATTTTTTTATTAGAATCTTTTTTTTTTATGTCATTGGTTCAGCAGAATGTTGCACTAAACGGTGCCATATATTTAGCAATGGAAGTATAGAGGGGGGCTGCGGGAAAAGTAAACTTTCTCTGCACATCGGTCTACAGCTATTAAGTGACTCAACTCACATTGCACACTGCAGAGGACTACACAGCTTCTTATCTGATAAGGTAAGGGGGAATCTTCAGATCTACCAGTCTTCCATGGTATAGCTACTTACATGTGGTAAGTTCTGCTCTTTGTCACTCACTTTTTTGTTACCTATGTCACTTTTTTATTCACTGTCACAGTTCCTCACCTGGGATTGACAAAACTTTACCCAAACCCCCTTAGGAATCACCAAAGCCTTTACGAGACTATCCAGGATATATCATGGGTGGCCTATAGAAGATATGTATGTAGGTTTTATATGTATAATCATCACTGAGTTTGAACAAGAAAAAGGAGACTGTGTGAATTTCCTGCATCCTCACTCATCCCAACATATCCTCTTAAACAAATAAAAGCACAGCATTCTGCATGATAAAAACTTGAATATTTATTAGCAAATTCTCTTAAAAAGGAGACTGCAACCCACCAAAGTTAGTAACACAATTAGAACAGGAACCTGTATATTCCATAAGTGACTTTATTCCCATTTAAAGAAACAAGAAAATTATACTTTTATATCGTACTATATTGACCTAGAAGAATAAACTTTTCTGGACCAAACAATAATTTTCCTCTATAGTCTGTGCTGTGTCAGTCAGTGTGTGTGACAATGTGTGTGTGCTAGTGTTTGTCTGTGTGTGTGCATTAATGTGTGTGTATGTGTGAGTGTTTGTCTGTGTGTGCATTAATTTGTGTGTGTGCTAGTGTTTGTCAGTATGTGTGACAATGTGTGTGTGCTAGTGTTTGTCAGTGTTTGTGCTAGCGTTTGTTTGTCTGTGTGTGTATTAATGTGTGTGTGTGCTAGTGTTTGTGTGTCTGTGTATTAATGTGTGTGTGTGCTAGTATTTTTCTGTGTGTGTATTAATGTGTGTGTGTGTGCTAGTGTTTGTGTGTGTGCATTAATTTGTGTGTGTGCTAGTGTTTGTGCTAGTGTTTGTCTGTGTGTGTATTAATGTGTGTGTGCTAGTGTTTGTCTGTGTGTATATTAATGTGTGTGTGTGTGCTAGTGTTTGTCTGTGTGTGTATTAATGTGTGTGCTAGTGTTTGTCTGTGTGTGTATTAATGAGTGTGTCTGGGCGAGTGTGTTTGTGAGCAGACCTACCACCTGCCCCTATGTCCCTATTTGAGGGAGACAGTCCCTGATTTTTAGCTCTGTCCTGCTGTCCCTCTGAGACAGCAATATGTCCCTATTTACAGAATTTCCCTTATCTCCACCCATAGAGCACCCAGACATGACCATAAACTGCCCAGACACACCCGCTGACTGCCCAGTAAACGTGCATGGCGAAAAAATTTGGTTCGGTTCGGATCAATTCGGATTTTTCCGAATTTCGGTTCGGATCGATTTGAATTCGGAAAAATTTGAATCAATTCGGTTCGGATTCGTTTCAGATTTATTCGGATTTTAATAAATTCGGCTAGATTCGGTTCGGAAATTCAGAATTTCAGTAAGTATTAGGTGGGATGTGCTGTGTATTAGACTAGTATTATGTACTGTATATTAGGTGTAACCCATAGCAGAGTGATATAACCTAATATACTGTACAATACTAGTGTAATCCATGGCCATCCGAATCTACCAAATAAATCCGAACTAATTCTGATTTATTCGGTAGATTCGGCACTATTTTAATTCGG
Source organism: Bombina bombina (assembly GCF_027579735.1). Classification (NCBI taxonomy): domain Eukaryota; kingdom Metazoa; phylum Chordata; class Amphibia; order Anura; family Bombinatoridae; genus Bombina; species Bombina bombina. Next base: position 115,224,145 of record NC_069508.1, on the reverse strand, counting down.
AAATTCAAATCTATCCGAATCCTGAATTTCCCGAATTCGGACGAATTTCCTAATCGATCCGAAACAAATCGCACATTTCTACTGCCCAGACACACCCACCAACCGCCCAGGCACAACCACAATCCCACTCACTTTCCCACCCCTCTTAACATGACCCCTTCCACAAAACGACAACTGGCCCCCATCAACCTCTTGAATCCCTGATAGCCAGCCACAAATGTTGTGAGGTATGTGTGTGTGTGTGGTAGTGTTTGTCTGTGTGTGTTAGCGTGTCTCTGTATGTTTAAGTGTGTGTGAAACTGTGTGTGCGTGTTAGTGTGTCTGTGTGTATTTTAGTGAGTGTGTCTGTGTGCTAGTGTGTGTTTGTAAGTCTGTGCGTATGTACTCCGTCCTGTGTGTGCGTCTATTTGTTTTAGAGTGTGTGCCTGTGTGTTAGTGTATGTCTCTGTACGTCTGTGTGTGAATCTGTGTATAGGTTAGTGTGTCTGTCTGTGTGTGTGTCTATCTGTTTATGTGTGTTAGTGTGTCTGTCTGCGTGTGTGTGAATTCGGTGTGTGTTTCAGTCTCTGTATGTGTGTTAGTGTGTCTGTCTGCGTGTGCGTGTGTGTGTTTCAGTCTTGGTGTGTGTGTTAGTGCGTGTTTGTTCACCTGTGTATATGTTAGAGTGTGTGCCTGTGTGTGTTTTAGTGTGTTTCTGAAAAAACAGGCCCACCAAAATCTTCAGCTCCAGGCCTATGAAGCCTTTAATCTGGCACTGAGTATGTTGAAGGTACACAGTCCTAGTATACAAGGAAAAATAAACTGCTTTAAATCAGCACTACAAGAAAAAAGTTTTGTTTGTTTTTTATGCCAAGATCAGCACCATATGACCATACACGGGGCACAGATAAAGTTCTTTTTTTTAATGCAGTTTTCACTGAAAATTGTTTTGCAATAGAATGCTAGAACTGTACTTCCCCATCATATTATTGTGTTATATGTTATGTTAACTCCTTACATTCCTGCAGATAACTGACTAACCTAGTTCTTCTTTTGAGCCAATGCTGTCGCCATAGCAACAACAGATCTTCATTGCAATTTCCCCTAGAAATTAAAGGGACACTGAACCCAAATTTTTTCTTTTGTGATTCAGATAGAGCATGACATTTTAAGCAACTTTCTAATTTACTCCTATTATCAATTTTTCTTCATTCTCTTGGTATCTTTATTTGAAATGCAAGAATGTGTTTAGATGCTGGACCATTTTTGGTGAACAACCTGGGTTGTTCTTGCTGATTGGTGGATAAATTAATCCACCAATAAAAAGTGCTGTCCAGAGTTCTGAACCCCCCCAAAAAAAAAGCTTAGATGCATTCTTTTTCAAATAAAGATAGCAAGAGAACGAAGAAAAATTGATAATAGGAGTAAATTAGAAAGTTGCCTAAAATTGCATGTTCTATCTGAATCACAAAAGAAAAAAATTTGGGTTCAGTGTCCCTTTAATGTTTGTATACATCAGCAAACAAAAATTCAGTCAGAAAACCTCCAACAGAATATCTAGTGCTAGTCAATAAATATGTTTTTACAGCTAAACAAATGAAACATTCTGTGGTTTCTTCATGTGATGTTCTTTACTAAAAGTATAAATAAAACTAAGCCCAGAAACAGAAGTTAACTTCTCTTTTTTTCGTTTTGTTTTTTTGGTTTTAAGATGAGCCGAAGAATCTTCAACTAGGAGTTGCAATGTCTGGCTTATCTTTTCTTGCAGGGATATGTTTGTCTGTAATTTCTGTAACCATTGCCGAAATCTCCTGCCGAAATGAAGCAGGCGACCCAGTTGATTGGTAGGTAAACCTATCAGACAGATATGTTGTTATATTTTGTTTTGAGCTTTGAAGAGTTGACTTTATTGTGATTTAACAAACACAGAAGACTAAAATCAATATAAATAGACTGATTGAAGAGGTCATATTTGCAGCTGTTTACTGTTTACATTAATTGTGCGTTGAATTGGCTTTGTTTTAGAAATAAAATTAAAGGGACATTGTAATGTATAAAATCTATGCTCTAATTCATTATAGCCATGGTTGCCAGCTGTGCTTCATAAAAATACCCAGCAACCTATAGGTGACTGGACACAAATGGTAGGTGAAGTCCCACAATGTCCCCTAAAACCTTAACCTTATGTTTCCCCTTGATTCTGCCATCTATTTATTTCACAACTGAGAAGTGTTTTTATACCCTTGGTTGCCAGTAATACGTGTACACAGTAATGATTTGACACCCTTAACTGCCAGGGGTGCACAGGAGTAATGATTGGGTATATATATTGACATACATCAATTTAACACTGTCATAGTGATATCATGTTCATATGCGATTTTGTGACTTTGTTATACAATAGGGGGTATTGAAGGATGTATGACTTACCCAATTATGGTTGCATAAATGTATAAATGTATAAACAGATATATATATCTTCTAACATGTTCTACAAGCAAATTCAATATATGTAATAAATTCAATATATGTAATAAGTTCATGATAATAATAACAATTTCGATTTGTACTCTAATATAATATGGTGTGTTTTTCAACAAAGGTTGTACTATGTCTCTCTTTTGGATCCCACTTGTGATATTTGTCAATTCATTCATTCAGGGAATTTATTTATTTATTTGTTAATGTACTTGTTCCTTCTTACATAAACCATCTATAGTGTTTGTAGAATGTTGATGTACTTTTAACAATTTTTGCAGTTTTTAAATATGTAATTGTATACAGGTGTTCTGTGCCTTTAAAAGGGCCATGAACACCTAACAAACTCACCCTATGATTAAGTGCTCAACAGAGCACGAAACTAGTCAGGGAGTTTGTTTGCCCTGTACTGCCTGCATTTTTAAATGATTCAATAAAGGATTTTTTCTTTTACCCTTTTTTCTGGAAGCCCTTGATTTTTGCACTCCTTACAGAGCAGCTGCCTCACTTTGTTCTTTTGTGTGCTTGCACGGCTCCACCGGCCGTTTCTGGCAGCTTGCTCCCCTGTAGCCTGTGCATGTTGGTTTGCCCCGCCAACCCCCCGGATCTCACTGACGCTTCCGCGTCTGCAGCGGCCCAAGCTTTGGAAAGTCATGATTTAACACTTCCATTACTACCTGTGACACACACAGTGTTACTTTTTTGTTGTTGACATATTTAAATGAATAGAGGCATAGGAGGCCCTTTAGATTAAACTGACACTTAGGGGACTTTAAAAATACTGAACATTTAAGTGTTCAGTATTTTTGTATAGATTTTACTGGACAGCCAAATACTGGACTGTTCAGCTAAATACTGGACACCTGTCAACCTTAATTAGAGCATGACATTTTTGTACATTTCTGTCCTTAGATAACTATGGGGCAATCACATTCCTTTAGAAAAAGGTTTCTACTGATTTCTAAAGGATTGAGATTGACACTATGGGGCCGATTTAACAAAGTGCGAGCGGACATGTCAGCATTTATCATTGCACAAGTAGTTCTGGTGAACTGCTTGTGCAATGCCGCCCCCTGTAGATTTGCAGTGATTGGCCGCTAGCAGGGGTGTCAATCAACCAAATCGTATGCGATCGGGCAGATTGATGTCCGCCGCCTCAGAGGAGGCGTACGAGTTAAGGAGCGGCGGTCTTAAGACCGCTGCTTCTAACTCCTGTTTCCAGCGAGCCTGAAGGCTCGCGCGGAAACAGTTACATTCAAGGCCTTCGGCCCCTATGTGTTTAACTCTATAAATGGGCTGAATACATAGGTAAAGTATTGTTGCGGAGCTTCGAACATTGCAGCGATCAAGAAGGAAATCACCAGCTAGCTGATCAGTAGTTGTACAACCCACCAATTACCAGTTGTTGTGCTGCAATATCAGAGATATTGCAGGTTTAGTTCCAGACCACCGCAATAAAGTGAGTCATTCTCATTTGTTTGTTTCCCAGTGCATATAAAAGTTAGATTAACACTGTACTATAGTCTTTAAAGTGTGCAATAGCATTATGTCTAAAAAAAAACAATGTACATACCGTAATACTTTTTTGCTAAAAAAATGCTAACCATCATCTGAGCCTTCAGTAACTCATAATCTTTATGCTGGTGATGTTTATATATAGGCGTGCATATAAGTGTATTAATGTGTACTTGTGTGTTATATATATATATATATTTTTTTTCTTCTTACTTGTATTTGGGATGTGGATAACAGGAAGTAATTTCTGTTAAAGAGAGAAGGAGGGGCAGGAGAGGACGGAGTATATGTGAAGTTTTTGCATAACCTATGCTACATTTTTTTATTCCTGGGAATTAACCCTGTAATATATATGTACTTTGTTAACATGTATTATGATACGATATGCAATAATATTGTATGGTATTTTGTTTCTGTCTATATGTTGTGTGTTAGTTAAAGTTAAAACTATAATAAAAAGATATATTAAAAAAACCACTGTACTATAGTCTTTAAAGTGTGCAATAGCATTATGTCTAAAAAAACAATGTACGCACCTTAATACTTTTTTGCTAAAAAATGCTAACCATCATCTGAGCCTTCAGTGACTCATAGAGGCCCATTTATCAAGCTCCGTGTTTCTGGCGAGTCTTCAGACTCGCCAGAAACACAAGTTATGGAGCAGCGGTCTAAAGACCGCTGCTCCATAACCCTGTCCGCCTGCTCTTATGATGCAGACAGGAATCGCCGCAATTCAACCCAATCGAATACGATCGGGTTGATTGACACCTCCCTGCTGGCGGCCCATTGGCCGCGAGTCTGCAGGGGGCGGCGTTGCACCAGCAGCTCTTGTGAGCTGCTGGTGCAATGCTGAATACGGAGAGCATATTGCTCTCCGCATTCAGCGAGGTCTTGCGGACCGGATCCGCACTGTCGGATCAGGTCCGCAAGACCTTTCATAAATAGGCCTCATAATCTTTATGCTAGTGGTGTTTATATATAGGTGTGTATATATGTGTATTCATGTGTGTTTGTGTGTTTATATGTGTATATATGTGTATTCATGTGTGTTTGTGTGTTTATATGTGTATATATGTGTATTCATGTGTGTTTGTGTGTTTATATGTGTATATATGTGTATTCATGTGTGTTTGTGTGTTTATATGTGTATATATGTGTATTCATGTGTGTTTGTGTGTTTATATGTGTATATATGTTAGGAAAATAGACTTGCTCAACACAGAGTTGCCACAAACCTTCAATTTGTAAAAAGAGCAATAAAGCAAAGCGCAATAAAACCAGGTATGCCTGTATATGTTTAAACCTTGCAATCTATGGTTTCATAATTATCTGATTGATACTGACTTTGAATAGCCATTTTCGCTGATCACAATCAGCTATTTGGATTGTTTTTTATTAGCAGCACTTTTTTCATTAATTTTTCAGTAAAAAATATTCCTATACTTAAAGGCACATAAAATTCCACATTTTTATTTCATGTCTCAGATAGAGCATACATTTGTAAACATTTTACTTCTATTATCCTTTGTTAAAAGCACTATTGGGAGCTAGCTGAACACATGTAGTGAGCCAATGACAAGAGGCATATATGTGCAGCCACCAATCAGCAGCTAACTCCCAGTAGTGCATTCCTGCTCCTTTGCCTACCTGGGTATGTTTTTAGCTAATAATACCAAGAGAACAATGCCAATTAGATAATATAAGTAAATTGGAAAGTTGTTTAAAATTGTATGCTCTACCTGAATCATGAAAGTGTACTTTTTACTTTACTGTCCCTTTCACATGTGCCAGTTTAGTTTTTCTGATCACAATCCAAATTCTTGTTACTTAAGGACACATTTAGTGGACAATGTTTCATTAAAAGTATTTGATAAACCCCAGACAACTTATTTCAAGGAAAAAGCCAGTTTACCTGGTGAAACGCACGTCGGACAGTAATCATTGGGCTGAGCAGAACTACTACGTCACACAGAGGGCAGGACTGTTATGTGCATTACTGCTTATGATAGACAGAGAATGCTGTGTTTTACCTGGCGGGCTGGTCATACTAAAGTGGTGGTTTTATGCCATCACCTGTATACCTGTGACTTTGTATCTGCTGTATATATCCTTTTTAAAATAGTTTTTAACTTAATAGAGGGGCTTGATACCTACTGCTCTTGTCACTGAGAGCTAAGTCATAGCTCTCATAAGTGTGAGTATTTTGCCATTAATTCATTTAAATAACTCCTACGATACTTCACTATTTTGTTCCTGTTTTCTTCTGAGGTACTAGATGCTGACAACAATGGGGCTATATGAGGATTTTCCTTTATTGGGACTATATCCTTAAAGGGTGCACACACTGATCTTTATCGGGACATTATTTTATATTATTTTTGCTGTATTTCCCTGTTGAAATTAATTAGTGATTCTTATTGTTTGGTTGAAAATTCTTTAAAATATCTTGGTATTGCATTAGCATCACAACCTGAGCTACTTGTGGGTAGGTTGTTTGCAGGCCATAAAAAGTAATGTCCGTCCCCATGTAATGTAGGCAGGCAGCACAAATTCAATTAAAAAATGTATTAAACAAATTAAAAGGTGATATCTAAGCCTTTGTTTGGAGAATAAAAATTCTAACATGGAACATTTGGTGACCCTAATATAATTGATTACTATAAAGCCCTAATATAATTGATTACTAAAAAGCAGTTGCACTTCAATGTATACTAGACTGGCATTGTGTCGTGAAAAACAAAATATCCGTGCAGATTGACTTCCTGGTGTTATTTTCTAAGTCCCGGACATATGTTCTGTTGATACCCATACATGCCAGACCATAACAAACTCAGTCGTTCCCTCTGGTCAGAAGCCTTTTTCATAACTGAGAAATGATCCTGAAAGACTTGCCACATATTTGGACCTTTCACTCTTCTTAACACCCTTACCATGTAATGCAGAGCTGACAGGTGGTCTTGAGCCTTTCTAGGTGCTGGGGGGTAGTGAAGGCATGGTCCCAATTATGCATTTTTGGAGTGAAGCAGGCTGAAAATGAGAGAATATATGAGAGATGTGGGTGATTGATCTATTGCAAGGTGACTGAAAAATGCCCAACTGCTCCATTTATTTTCTAACTCTCCTCACAATAATTCCTATACCCCCCCCCCTCCTTATTGTTTGAAAAATGATGCACGCCAGCCATGGGCATTGTTTATCACACAAATGACTTCCCTGTCTTCTCAGCCATTATCTTCATTTGTATTATTGTGGGAGAATGATTTAGGTAGGACACTCCCTACCCAGAAAAAGTATAAAGATTATTCACTCAAAAAATATTCGCTTTATCCCATCTCCTTGAGTTGAATGTGAAAATTCTCCTCAGGTGTTTATCTACATATTTAAAGCTGTGCTGAAGGAGATGTTAGGGTCGGGGTCGGGGGCAATGCTTAACATCTGATGGTCATTCCCCAGCCTTACTCAGTTCTGGTCAGGGATAGACTACTTTGCAAGGGTGATCTTAGAGAACAAGTTTGTCTTGGACCCCACTGTGGCCCTATAGTTGGACTATAGTTAGCTACATAAAGACCTTCTTCAAGTGCTACAAAAAGGCCTTAATAACGCCAAACTCCCTTATTGCTTATACATTGAAAACAACAACCCCTTTAATGGATTGGTGGGATAGAAACACTGAAATATTGGACCTTGAAGAGTATGTTTATGTTAAAAGAAACAAATTAACATGTTCCTCTGTATTAAAATGTGCTGGCAAGAATATGTAAAACAACCTTAAGCATTCTAATCACTAAGGCTAGCAAGGAACTCTTCAGGTCTTCACCAATCCTATTTCAACTTAACCTTACGCACCAGTGTACTTCCATACTCCCTCCTTTTTTCCCATTGCTGATTATACCTTATATTTCATTTCTGTATCATGCTTCTGTCTTTCCTTATTTCCTGTTTTTTATTTCAGTTCTCTTTATTCTTCTTTGTTTAAGTCACATCTTCATTTCAAAAGTTTAAAGACCTGATAAAGCTTTCGTTATTGTTATTAGTTAATGATATTGGCATAAACTGGCCAGTTATGGCTTTTAAGTATGTGACATTCTTGCAATACCAAATTGAGATCTGGCGGCAATTCTTTATATTAACAGAAGTTAATGACTACAACTAGAAACAGAATAATCTTCTGTTGCCTTAGCTCAACTGGTTTATGGTCTCCTGTCTTATTTATTAATGAGTGTTTTGACTGATTTATTTGTTTTGTAAGTTGTATGCATTTTACCTGTAGCACATGCATTTACTTGTAATTACTGTAACTGGCTTCCTTTATCTTAATAATACAAATAATTAATAGAAAATGACAAAAAACATTTTTACACTAATAAAAATTAGCCAAATCCATAACCAAAGGAGTAACTAGAAACCACAAGGCCCAGGTGCAAGAATCTAAGAAGGCCCCCCTACTCCCCCCCCCCCCCCCAAAAAAAAAAAAAAAAAATTGATACATATCGTCTTTTTTTTTTTTTTTACATTTAACACAGAAAAAAAAATGTAAATCTGATTACATGTCTGCAAAAGGAGGTACCCTGTGCCCACAGTCTATGAAATGGTCTGACCCCCTATTACTGTATATAGTGACACTGTTTAACCAACCAGTACTGTATATAGTGAGTTAGTGACACACACCTACAAGTTTTGCGTTAGAGGCTGTGCGGTGCTAACAAGCAGTTTTCCCTCACCGCTCACTTACCTGCAGCTCTGGTATTATGAGTTTTTACAAACCCGTCTTTAAAAGACAAGAAGTGAGCGTTGAGCAAAATTTTGCTCATTACCGCACTCCAATACCAGCGCTGCTTAAGTCAGCGGTGAGCTGGTCGTACGTGCTCGTGCACGATTTCCCCATAGGAATCAACGGGGAGAGCCGGCTGAGAAAAAGTCTAACACCTGCAAAAAAGCATCGTAAAACTCAGTAACGCAGCCCCATTGATTCCTATGGGAAAATAAAAGTTATGGCTACCCCTAAAACCCTAACATGAACCCCGAGTTTAAACACTCCTAATCTTACACCTATTAACCCCTAATCTGCCACCCCCGACATTGCTGACACCTGCATTATATTTATTAACCCCTAATCTGCCGCCCCCAATGTCGCCGCAACCTACCTACACTTTTTAACCCCTAATCTGCCGCCCCCAACGTCGTCGCCACTAGAATAAACATATTAACCCCTAAACCACCGCACTCCCTCCTCGCAAACATTAAATATTATTAACCCCCTAATCTGCCGGCCCTAACATCGCCGCCACCTACCTACATTTATTGACCTCTAATCTGCCGCCCCTAACGTCGCCGCCACTATATTAAAGTTATTAACCACTAAACCTAAGTCTAACCCTAAACCTAACACCCACTAACTTAAATATAATTTAAATAAATCTAAATAAATATTCCTATCATTAACTAAATTATTCCTATTTAAAACTAAATACGTAAAAAATAAACCCTAAGCTAGCTACAATATAAACTAATAGTTACATTGTAGCTATCTTAGGGTTTATTTTTATTTTACAGGCAAGTTTGTATTTATTTTTACTAGGTAGAATAGTTATTAAATAGTTTTTAACTATTTAATAACTACCTAGTTAAAATAAAGACAAATTTGGGGGCGTGCCTGGGCGGCGTCCATGTTAGGACGCAGAAAATAGTTGCTCTAAACATAATACAGATAAGCCGCTGTTTATCCTTCAAACAGGACTCCATCCTTCCTTATACTATCAACTTTAGTGTAGGGAAATATTGGACAAGCTGTTCGACACCAATATCAAGGTGATAACCTATTTGGAGCTCTAGACTGGACCGTTAGAGATTGAGGCAGCGGCCTACAACAATCCAGCTAACACTCCCCCCGGTTTCCCGGGTAAAGCAGTCCTACTGACTGCACAAAACAGGAAGAAGTAGAACCAACCATTCTGAAACAATGGCGCTGAGTCTAAAAGCAGCTGAAGCCACAACTATTTCCCTACTGGAGGACCACTATAGGAAGCTCCACTCCGTGATTAAAAGTTGTTTTGTTGCTGATGAACCTTATACAATGGAAGGAGGGGAGGACCTATTGAGCGCTGCATTGGGGCAATCAAATATAGCTCTGCACACGGAGCATACTGCTCAGAAGAGAGAACCTATGATTCCGGCTTCTTGCATGGGAGTTACGAGTGGTAGTCAATTTCCCCACCGAAGCACAGCCTCATCGGTTCTAGAGGTAGTTAAGCCCGCGGAAGCCTTGGGAGGAAACACAGGATCTTACAGAACAAAGTATAATGTGCCGTCGCAGCAGAGAGAACTGCAGTTGAGACGCTTTCTAACTAAGAAGTCAGCCTTCGGAGGGGGACTACAGAAATCATTCCTCCTTTACCTCCTGCAGTGTTACTCCTCCATTTTTAGAATTACGTTCGCAAGTCTCGTCTCTTTAACTCACAAAGTCTGACCAGTCTGTGGTGTTGGGCTTTTTCCAATGTCCGGTTTCGCAAAATGGGGATAGGATAGATCCCTTGCATGGGCTTATACCTCCCTGATATGCATCAGCCCACACAGAATACTTACTGCTGGAAGTGCTTGAGACTGATCATGTTCACGTATTCAGTGACATTTTGGTTGCAGTATGGGATGTTTGGGAGTTCACGTTTGGCCTGCTGCTGTTCCTGTTGCCTGCAATTATCCACTGAGCTTTTTTGATGTATTGTGGATGTTGAGAGCAGAATTCTATGCGTGGCCATGAACCATGGTAGTGCTAATTGAGAGACTGTTAATGAAGACATTAGATCTGATGGTTGGGGAGTTTCTCAACTCGTTGATATTATCGTGAAATAAGTATGTTGTTGTTGTTCTGTGTTCCTGTGCCACTGTATAATGGTTATAAGTAAGCAAGCTCCTTATGTTACACATTTAGTGAGGTCTATAATACTCATTTATAGTCTCTGACCTCTGTATTAGTTCTAGGGGAGCGAACCACCTAACTATACATATGTTCCTTATTGGCATATTTAAAGTAGATCTGATACAAAGGTTAGCCACGTTATGGTCACTGTATTGTTAGGCAGAACCCTCTAAATGAGACTCTTTAGATCCAGCATCCTGTCTACACTATAGCATTGATAGGAAATGCATTTTTTAATATCATGCTATGTTAATGTGCTTATATATAGTGCCCATGATGCTGTGGACCTCATACAGTACACTACAGTCTTCACATTGTGCCCTAATAGTAGGTGCCATTCATTGATAACGCAGTTGCATGTGTTCTCTACAGACACTACTAGAGCAAGTACGTTACTCTACTGCCGTATTGACATTATAGTTACTATGCTAATAAGAGTGGTTCCTGCCATGTCTCTTGCGGCCGAATGGACATAGCAATCTCAGCTTGAGCTTTTGTCTGGGACTTATATAGTAGATACCTCCCAATTAAATCATTTAATATGTAGGCTAGATAGAAACTACTAAAAAGTTGGATCTACTACACATTTAGGCCACTACAATGGTACTGCTAAGGGTTAATGCAGCCTGGTTTATATATTCCATTCCTTATCCTCACCAGTTAGAGGGACATGATAGCCCCCCAGACTACCTAATTCAATGTTAGTCATTACTCTACAATGTGGTTTACTGTGTTTTAATATGCCATTCTGAGCAGATTGAAGTGAGCAGTCATTCTTCAGTTGCCATTCATTTATTTAATATTAGGTGGTTCTTGTTTATGCTTAAGTTTTAATATTCCATATTTAAACTTTAATATTATCATTTTTAATAAGCAAGTGAAATTATACCATATGTTCTTATCATTAAGAAAATAGGTTTATCATTTGAGACTCAACAGCAGTCTCCTCAGTCTCAAATGACTACCCATTGGTTTAAAAACTCTAGCCCTTTCTGGAGGCCCAAGAGTGGCCTACTCTGTTATCTGGGAGGTCACTAGAGGGCATGCTCCTTTTACATTGTTCACATGTCTATTGTACAATTCTATGTATATTTATTTTTCCCATTTTACTATTTGTATCCATTGTATACTTAAATTTGTTTCATGTGATATCGAAATTATCCTTATGCTATTGTATGCTTTCAAATGAACCTCTATAAAAAAAGTCATAAAAAATAAATAAAAATAAAGACAAATTTACCGGTAAAATAAAACCTTACCTAAGTTACACTAACACCTAACAATACAATATAATTAATTAAATTAATTAAGTTAAATAATACCAAAATTAAATTAAATTAGCTAAAGTACAAAAACCCCCCACTAAATTACAGAAAATAATAAACAAATTACAGATATTTAAACTAATTACACCTAATCTAATAGCCCTATCAAAATAAAATAAGCCCCCCCCAAAATAAAAAAAAAAAACCTAGACTAAACTACCAATAGCCCTTAAAAGGGCCTTTTGCGGGGCATTGCCCCAAAGTAATCAGCTCTTTTACCTGTAAAAAAAAATACAAACAACCCCCCCAACAGTAAAACCCACCACCCACACAATCAACCCCCCAAATAAAATACTATCTAAAAAAAACCTAAGCTCCCCATTGCCCTGAAAAGGGCATTTGGATGGGCATTGCGCTTAAAAGGGCAGTTAGTTCTTTTGCCGCCCAAACCCTAACCTAAAAATAAAATCCACCCAATACACCCTTAAGAAAAACTAACACTAACCCCCTGAAGATCGACTTACCGGGAGACGTCTTCATCCAAGCCAGGCCGAAGTCCTCAACGAAGCTGGGAGAAGTCTTCATCCAAGCCGGGCGAAGTGGTCCTCCAGACGGGCAGAAGTCTTCATCCAGACGGCATCTTCTATCTTCATCCATCCGGCGCGGAGCGGGTCCATCTTCAAGACATCCGACGGGGAGCATCCTTTTCATCCGGAGTCTTCTTACAGAATGACGGTACCTTTAAGGGACGCCATCTTGGATGACATCACTTAAAGGTATTTTTTATTTTAATAGGGCTATTAGATTAGGTGTAATTAGTCTAAATATCTGTAATTTGTTTATTATTTTCTGTAATTTAGTGTTTAGTTTTTTTGTACTTTAGCTAACTTAATTTAGGTAATTGTATTTAATTTAGTTAATTTATTTAATTATATTGTATTGTTAGTGTAACTTAGGTTAGGTTTTATTTTACAGGTAAATTTGTCTTTATTTTAACTAGGTAGTTATTAAATAGTTAACTATTTAATAACTATTCTACCTAGTTAAAATAAATACAAACTTGCCTGTAAAATAAAAATAAACCCTAAGATAGTTATAATATAACTATTAGTTATATTGTAGCTAGCTTAGGGTTTATTTTATAGGTAAGTATTTAGTTTTAAATAGGAATAATTTAGTTAATGATAGGAATATTTTAGATTTATTTAAATTATATTTAAGTTAGTGGGTGTTTAGGTTTAGGGGTTAATAACTTTAATATAGTGGCGGCTACGTTGGGGGCGGCAGATTAGGGGTTAATAAATGTAGGTAGGTGGCAGCGATGTTAGGGCCGGCAGATTAGGCGGTTTAGGGGTTGGTTTAGGGGTTAATATGTTTATTATAGTGGCGGCGGTGTCCGGAGCGGCAGATTAGGGGTTAATAATATTTAACTAATGTTTGCGAGGTGGGAGTGCGGCGGTTTAGGCATTAATATGTTTATTATAGTGGCGGCGGTGTCCGGAGCGGCAGATTAGGGGTTAATAATTATAATGTAGGTGTCGGCGATGTCAGGGGTGGCCGATTAGAAGTTAATAAATAGTATGTAGGTGTCGGCGATGTTGGGGGCAGCAGATTAGGGGTTCATAAATATAATGTAGTTGGCGGCGGTGTCCAGAGCGGCAGACTAGGGGTTAAAAAAATTTATTATAGTGTTTGCGATGCGGGAGGGCCTCGGTTTAGGGGTTAATAGGTAGTTTGTGGGTGTTAGTGTACTTTTTAGCACTTTAGTTAAGAGTTTTATGTTACGGCGTTGTACCATAAAACGCTTAACTACTAACTTTTAAATGCGTTAAGGCTCTTGACAGGGTAGGGTGTACCACTCACTTTTTGGCCTCCCAGGACAGACTCGTAATACCGGCGCTAAGGAAGACCCATAGAAAAAAGACTTTACGAAGTTTACGTAAGTCGTTTTGCGGTAAGGCCAAACAAGTGTGCGGTGCCCCTAAACCTGCAAGTCTCGTAATACCAGCGGGCGTAAAAAAGTAGCGTTAGGACATCTTAACGCTGCTTTTTTACCCTAAAGCACAACTCGTAATCTAGCCGACAGTCTGTAATCTGCCGGTGAGATGGCTGGCCTGATCCTACCCGCCCCAGTACTTTATAAAGTGACCACAGTAGTCAGTGACATGTTACAGCTCCCCCCCCCCTGTACTGTATATTAGGGTTGCCACCCATCCCTTAAAATACAGAACACATAGAAGTTACACATGCTGCAGGGTGTGCAGGGAGGAATATGAATAGAGCTGTCCAGAAACACAATACATGTTCCTCCCTGCACACCCTGCAGTATGAGTAACTCATAAGTGTCCAGGAAAACTTGGCTTAGGTGGCAACCCTAACTGTATATAGTGGTACTGTATAGTGACACTGTTTAGCCCCTGCCCCCCATGCTGTAGTAACAATGTCTGAAATTTGCTGGTTTCACAAACATACACACACATATACATACATGCATAAATACACACACAGTCACATACATACATACACACACATACATGCATAAATACACACACAGTCACATACATACATACACACATGCATAAATACACACACAGTCACATACATACATACATGCACACACACATGCATAAATACACACACAGTCACATACATACATGCACACATACATGCATAAATACACACGCAGTCACATACATACAAACATACACACACACATACATGCATGCATAAATACACACACACAGTCACATACATACAAACATACACACACATACATGCATAAATACACCCAGAGTCACATACATACATACACACATGCATAAATACACACACAGTCACATACATACATACATGCACACACACATGCATAAATACACACACAGTCACATACATACATGCACACATACATGCATAAATACACACGCAGTCACATACATACACACACACATACATGCATGCATAAATACACACACACAGTCACATACATACAAACATACACACATACATGCATGCATAAATACACCCACCAGTCACATACATACATGCACGCACACATAAACACCAATAGGTAAAGCAGAAACACTAACCCCTGTAGTCACCCTCAGGGGCCCAGTCGCAGTTGCGACCTATGCACCCCCTGTAGTTTCGTCCCTGCCCATAACCCAACAAACACACATGCCCACTATACAGATAATGCTCCTGTTCAATACCCTTAAAAATACATACACAGATATCTCTATGGTTTTGGGGCACAACAGGTTAATTGTGCACATATAACTTCACACTATTAAATGAGATCAATATACAGACGTTTTTAACCTGTTAGTCTTATGCATTTGTTAGGGGGGGGATTTAGTTTATGAAATTGGAAGTTAAAAGGATAGTCTAGTCAAAATTAAACTTTCATGATTCAGATAGAGCATACAATTTTAAACAACTTTCTAATTTACTCCTATTATCAATTTTTCTTTGTCCTCTTGTTATCTTTATTTGAATGTAAGCTTATGATCCGGCCCATTTTTGGTTCAGCACCTGGGTAGCACTTGCTGATAAGTGGCTACATTTAGACACCAATCAGAAAGTGCTAACCAGGTGCTGAACCAAAAATGGGTCAGCTCCTATACTTACAATCTTGCTTTTTTAAAATAAAGATACCAAGGGAACTAAGAAAAATTGATAATAGGAGTAAATTAGAAACTTGATTTAAATTGCATGTTCTATCTGAATTATGAAAGTTTAATTTTGACTAGACTATCCTTTAACGATGCTAATACCGTTTTTGAGTTATTTTTGGGAGGTAAAAATGTTAACCTTCAGAGTTATTAATGGCAGATTGGGATCACTGGAAAAACACAATGGCAAAACAACAAGCCCAAGATTATAATCAACACCTTAAGGGGCCTATCAATCAAGCTCCGAATGGAGCTTGACGGCCCGTGTTTCTGGCGAGTCTTCAGGCTCGCCAGAAACAGCAGATATGAAGCAGCAGTCACAAAGACCGCTGCTCCATAACCTGTCCGCCTGCTCTGAGCAGGCGGACAGACATCGCCGGAAATCAACCCAATTGAGTACAATCGGGTTGATTGACACCCCCCTGCTGGCGGCTGATTGGCCGTGAGTCTGCAGGGGGCGGCGTTGCACCAGCAGCTCTTGTGAGCTGCTGGTGCAATGTTAAATGCGGAGAGCGTA
This sequence comes from Bombina bombina, assembly GCF_027579735.1. Classification (NCBI taxonomy): domain Eukaryota; kingdom Metazoa; phylum Chordata; class Amphibia; order Anura; family Bombinatoridae; genus Bombina; species Bombina bombina. Next base: position 115,207,804 of record NC_069508.1, on the reverse strand, counting down.
TTGCTCTCCGCATTCAGCGAGGTCTTGCGGACCTGATCCGCAGTGTCGGATCAGGTCCGCAAGACCTTTGTTAAATAGGGGCCAAAGGCTAGATTACGAGTGGTGCGGTATTATTTGCGCAAGAGCGCTATTGGTTTTTTGTGGCCGTTTGCACGCAAGTTAAATTCCACCTTTATTTCAAATTGAAAGTAAATCAGAATGAGGTAGCGCAATCGCGATTTATATTAGAATGATTACAGCGACTTCAGAACTCTGGTTAAGTGATTTACTCGAGTCAAAAAAATGTCACAAAACACATGAAAAATACATTTAAAATACAGTTACACTCCTAATAACACTATCTATAAAAAAATGTTTTAAATTGCAATGAAAAGTTATATGGGCTCAAGCAAATGAGATGTCAGGTGTTAGAAACAAAAACAGGCCAAAAGTGCTTTTACATAGGGAGCCATAGGAACATATGTACGTATATAAATATATATGCATGTATTTCTATATATATAATGTTTTTACAGACATATTTACACATATAAAACATAATTTATGTAAGACCTTACCTGATAAATTCATTTCTTTCATATTGGCAAGAGTCCATGAGCTAGTGACGTATGGGATAGCAATACCCAAGAAGTGGAACTCCACGCAAGAGTCACTAGAGAGGGAGGGATAAAAATAAAAACAGCCATTTTCCGCTGAAAAAAATTAATCCACAACCCAAATCATAAGTTTAGTCTCATAAGAAAAAACTTAAATTAGAAGCAAAAGAATCAAACTGAAACAGCTGCCTGAAGAACTTTTCTACCAAAAACTGTTTCCGAAGAAGCAAATACATCAAAATGATAGAATTTAGTAAATGTATGCAAAGAAGACCAAGTTGCAGCTTTGCAAATATGATCAACTGCAGCTTCATTCTTAAAAGCCCAGGAAGTGGAGACTGATCTAGTAGAATGAGCTGTAATTCTCTGAGGCGGGGCTTGACCCGACTACAAAATTGAAAATGAAAAATTAATTGCAAAGGATTCTAAGTCTAACCCTAAAAGGTTCTTTAAGTACATAAATAGCAAAAAATCTAAGAAGGATAATATAGGTACAATAAAATGCGTGGAGGGTAGCATGATAAATAATGACAGGGAGAAGGCTGAGGTACTAAACCAGTTTTTTTCTTCAGTATGCACAAGAGAGGAACCATTGGATGATACTTTGGAACAAAATAGAACATGCCAGTCCATACCATTAACTGGGTTATGTTTAGAGGATATCAGGAAAAAACTGGATAATATTAAGGTAAATAAAACTCCAGGCCCAGATGGAATACACCCAAGGGTGTTAAGGGAACTTAGCACTGTTATAGACAAACCTCTACTCTTAATTTTTCAAGACTCATTATCCTCAGGCATGGTACCCCAAGATTGGCGTAAAGCTGATGTGGAGCCACTCTTCAAAAAGGGAAGCAGGGATGATCCAGGAAGCTATAGACCAGTTAGTCTGACATCAATAGTGGGGAAGATATTTGAAGGGATTATAAGGGATTATATTGATGAGCATATTCGTGTAAACAAGATTATGAGTTCTAATCAGCATGGTTTTAGAAGAAATAGATCATGTCAAACTAATCTAATTAGATTCTACGAGGAAGTAAGTAAAAATATAGATAAAGGGGAATCAGTTGATGTGATATACTTTTAGATAGATTTTGCAAAGGCATTTGATACAGTGCCACATGAGAGATTAATGCACACAATTAAGGGACTGGGAATAGCTGAAAATGTTAGCTCATGGATAAATAACTGGATAAAAGATAGGGAGCAAAATTACAAAGGTAATCAGTGGAGTCCCCCAGGGATCAGTACTGGACCCTGTTCTTTTTAATATTTTTAGAAATGACTTGGAGCAAGGATTAAATAGCAACATCTCTATTTTTGAAGACGATACTAAGTTAAGTAAGGTCATTAGGTCAGAGCAGGATGAACTTTCATTACAAAGGGATCTGCAAAAATTAGAAGTATGGGCACGTAAATGGAAAATGAGATTTAATACGGAAAAATGCAAGGTTCTACATTTTGGAAGTAAAAATAAGCAGGCAACGTATTTTTTAAATGGGACAAGACTTAGCCAAAAAGAGGAGGAAAGGGATTTGGGAGTAGTAATAGATAACAAGCTAAAGATGGGTGCACAATGCAGGGCAGCGACTTCAAAGGCTAATAAGATACTAGCATGTATTAAAAGAGGCATTGATTCAAGAAAGGAAAGCATAATTCTGTCACTATATAAAGCCCTGGTAAGACCTCACCTTGAGTATGGAGTGCAGTTCTGGGGACCGATCGCAAAAAAAGATATTGCAGAACTAGAAAAAGTTCAGCGAAGGGCCACAAAGCTAATATGGGGATTGGAGAAATTAACCTATGAGGAGAGGCTAGCCAAACTGAGTCTGTTTTCTTTAGAAAAAAGGCGCTTGAGAGGTGACATGATTACTTTATATAAATATAGTCAAGGCCCATATTCAGAGATGGCAGAAGCTCTGTTTATAGTGGACAGATATGATAGATACTCTCCTACTGGAGGAACTACCAAATATACTCCAATTGATGGTGTTAATTAATTTAAATTTAAAAGGCAGAAAAAACACTCTAAAAAGGTGGTTTTACCTCCGTAATGACCACCTATAAACTAAAAATAGTTTAGAGAAATAGGAGCTAAATGTATTTTGGAGTGCGCCTGAGATAGCTATAAAAGATTGTCGCAGTCTAAATTTGCCTAGATTTTTATTTGTATTTAATAAGTTATGTATTTCTATTGTATATTATATATTTTCTTTCTCAAATATAAATTAAATTAAAAAATGAAGTGTAATAAATTACTCTATAATTAATAGTATAAAAGACAAATATCTAGATAATAAGTTAAAATAAATACATTTATTTAGTTCACTTTCATTCAATCATTCGGTGCAATAAATAATTGTGCATAAAAAGTTCATAAAAAGTCTGTGTCAATCACCTAAAAACAATATTTGTACAATAGCATAGATGATGGTGTAAGAAAACAATGATCCCTTTTAAATTATTTTGCCCGGGGCTTTCAAAAATAGAAAAAAAGAGAGAGGTACCTTTGGAGTTAGAAAAAAGTGTTTGTTAACTATACCGGTATAGACTTGTAATGAATTCCTTTTGTGGTATCCGTATGAAGAATTCTGTTCTTCGTTTATCCTTTGTTGAAGAGAAACCCACCAGGTGGTGTTTCACAGATATACTTTGCGGGCAAAGTGTAAGAAGATAATGTCTGATGATTCGCCTTTGTTTCTGTAACAGTTGTTATTCAAACCCACCAGGGGGCAACTTCAGGTGTCACAGTAGGCTCACAGTAGAGGTGTTTTACAGACGTGCTTTGCGGGCAAAATGTAGGAAGATAATGTCTGATAATTCGCCTTTGTTTATGTGACCGTTGTTATTCAAACCCACCATGGGGCAACTTCAGGTGTCACAGTAGGCTCTGAACTTAATCGCTGTTATGTTGTTCGTCTCACCTTGCTGTATGGGGTAGTTAGTAATTCTTTATCCAGATCTTTGCTGAACAGTGATTGTCTGGGAATTCACGCTGACATAATCCTTTTCAAAAACATCAGCGGTTCCAAACTTAAATGTCAAAGTGATGATTTTTCACAGTCTTAGTTGTTGCAACAATTGTTGCTAGTTCAAGTAGTGGAGCAGAATGTTGGACGCGTTTCGGCTGTCACCTGCAGCCTTTTTCATACACAATGCTCCAGTGTGATTTGGCGGTCTTATTTAAACCTATTGGCCGCTATCTCATTGGTTGTTAAATTGAGGTTAGATAACAGAGGTTGAATACACTTATTATTCCTATAAAAGCATAGTAATTTATTTGCAAATGGGATTTCATATATTATTGCTATGTATTGCCCCAGTTTCTGAGTGTTAAAACTGGTTGTTTGTTTCTTGTTTACTTTGAATAACGTAATTAAAATCAAGTGCTTATTTACATTTATACCATGTCTCATAAATCAGAGATGAAATGTCTTTGCAAACGACTTTCTATGGGATACCTATATTTAATAGTAGATAGTTGTCAATTAATTGTTTTATTAATATGGGATTAATTTTTACCATTATAAAAAATATATAAGATATAGAAAAATATATACACATTCAAAAATGATAATATAAAATAATAATAAAATTCTATGAATACTAAGATATATAGGATCATAACATGAATAGAGATTCATTATGGACCATTTTGGATCAAGTCTAAATTTAGAAAAACCAATTTATTAAACTTCATGATTTAAGGTGAGAAAGGCATATTTGAGTATGTTACAGTATGATACTGTGTTTCTTTTGGATATATTAATTTATTGCTACAAAAAGTAGTTAATACCAGATACAGATGTCTGATATATTTTAACCTTATAAAAGTATATTTTCGTGTGTATTAATATTTTAGAAAAGGTGTAATACTAAATTCAATATTTAATCCTTTAGGGGTTTTTGTTTCTAGTTCGTAGATCCATTTATATTCCAGTTTTAGTAATTCGTTTTCCACGTCTCCCCCTCTCCAGTCTGGGTTCAATTTATCTATAGCAACATATTTGAATTTCTTTAAGTTGCAGTTATTGCACTTTAAAAAATGTTGTGGAACGGGGAAGTCTTTATTTCTATCTTCTTCTGCGTTCTCTATGGAGAGTATATGTTCCCTTACTCTAACAGACCTGTTAGAGAGAGAGTAAGGGAACATATACTCTCCATAGAGAACGCAGAAGAAGATAGAAATAAAGACCTCCCCGTTCCACAACATTTTTTAAAGTGCAATAACTGCAACTTAAAGAAATTCAAATATGTTGCTATAGATAAATTGAACCCAGACTGGAGAGGGGGAGACGTGGAAAACGAATTACTAAAACTGGAATATAAATGGATCTACGAACTAGAAACAAAAACCCCTAAAGGATTAAATATTGAATTTAGTATTACACCTTTTCTAAAATATTAATACACACGAAAATATACTTTTATAAGGTTAAAATATATCAGACATCTGTATCTGGTATTAACTACTTTTTGTAGCAATAAATTAATATATCCAAAAGAAACACAGTATCATACTGTAACATACTCAAATATGCCTTTCTCACCTTAAATCATGAAGTTTAATAAATTGGTTTTTCTAAATTTAGACTTGATCCAAAATGGTCCATAATGAATCTCTATTCATGTTATGATCCTATATATCTTAGTATTCATAGAATTTTATTATTATTTTATATTATCATTTTTGAATGTGTATATATTTTTCTATATCTTATATATTTTTTATAATGGTAAAAATTAATCCCATATTAATAAAACAATTAATTGACAACTATCTACTATTAAATATAGGTATCCCATAGAAAGTCGTTTGCAAAGACATTTCATCTCTGATTTATGAGACATGGTATAAATGTAAATAAGCACTTGATTTTAATTACGTTATTCAAAGTAAACAAGAAACAAACAACCAGTTTTAACACTCAGAAACTGGGGCAATACATAGCAATAATATATGAAATCCCATTTGCAAATAAATTACTATGCTTTTATAGGAATAATAAGTGTATTCAACCTCTGTTATCTAACCTCAATTTAACAACCAATGAGATAGCGGCCAATAGGTTTAAATAAGACCGCCAAATCACACTGGAGCATTGTGTATGAAAAAGGCTGCAGGTGACAGCCGAAACGCGTCCAACATTCTGCTCCACTACTTGAACTAGCAACAATTGTTGCAACAACTAAGACTGTGAAAAATCATCACTTTGACATTTAAGTTTGGAACCGCTGATGTTTTTGAAAAGGATTATGTCAGCGTGAATTCCCAGACAATCACTGTTCAGCAAAGATCTGGATAAAGAATTACTAACTACCCCATACAGCAAGGTGAGACGAACAACATAACAGCGATTAAGTTCAGAGCCTACTGTGACACCTGAAGTTGCCCCATGGTGGGTTTGAATAACAACGGTCACATAAACAAAGGCGAATTATCAGACATTATCTTCCCACATTTTGCCCGCAAAGCACGTCTGTAAAACACCTCTACTGTGAGCCTACTGTGACACCTGAAGTTGCCCCCTGGTGGGTTTGAATAACAACTGTTACAGAAACAAAGGCGAATCATCAGACATTATCTTCTTACACTTTGCCCGCAAAGTATATCTGTGAAACACCCCCTGGTGGGTTTCTCTTCAACAAAGGATAAACGAAGAACAGAATTCTTCATACGGATACCACAAAAGGAATTCATTACAAGTCTATACCGGTATAGTTAACAAACACTTTTTTCTAACTCCAAAGGTACCTCTCTCTTTTTTTCTATTTTTGAAAGCCCCGGGCAAAATAATTTAAAAGGGATCATTGTTTTCTTACACCATCATCTATGCTATTGTACAAATATTGTTTTTAGGTGATTGACACAGACTTTTTATGAACTTTTTATGCACAATTATTTATTGCACCGAATGATTGAATGAAAGTGAACTAAATAAATGTATTTATTTTAACTTATTATCTAGATATTTGTCTTTTATACTATTAATTATAGAGTAATTTATTACACTTCATTTTTTAATTTAATTTATATTTGAGAAAGAAAATATATAATATACAATAGAAATACATAACTTATTAAATACAAATAAAAATCTAGGCAAATTTAGACTGAGACAATCTTTTATAGCTATCTCAGGCGCACTCCAAAATACATTTATCTCCTAGAAGCTCTGTTTATTCCTAGAAAATTGTTTCTGACAAGAGGTCACAATTTAAGGTTGGAGGAAAGGAGATTTAATCTCCTGCAACGGAAACGTTTTTTCACTGTAAGAGCAATAAAATTGTGGAACTCATTACCAAAGGAGGTAGTGAATGCCAATACCCTAGATACATTTAAAAATAGTCTGGATACATTTCTGTATATAAACAAAATTCATGGATATGATTGCTAGTATTAAATGAGTCACCTTTTATTGGGGTTATTTAAGCTTAACTGGAGCTTTTTGTAAGTATTTTAGATTTGTATAGGTTGAACTCGATGGACTTCTGTCTTTTTTCAACCTTATCTACTATGTTACTATGTTACAAATAAGCTTGATGAATCAAAAGCTTTTACCACGAAGCCAAGGAAACGGCTGTCATGTTCTGTCTCAGGATGTTTTGTGAGAGCCTCATTGTCTGGAACAGTTGCTTTAAATGAAGATTAGTAGAAGCCATATAGATTGAAATGATAACAATTTTATTTAAACAACAATATACTTTGAACAAATACCTGCAGGGTATTTTAAATGTGCTATTCAGGTATGTTAAGTCCACATATGGCAGGAGTGGAAATAAACAAACAAAGTAAGCAGAGATGCAGATTCAAAAGGAAAGTCTTTCTCCTGGTAATAACTGTAGAGCAGGATTTGCACAAAGCAGGGAACAAACTTGTAAACAGGTAGCAGGTAAAGTATTTGTCCTGGAAATAACTGAAGTGCAGGAATTGCACAAGCAGGTAGCAAACTTGTAAACACGTGCAAAAGTGAAGTCTTTCTCCTGGTAATAACTGAAGTGCAGGATTTGCACAGAGCAGGGAACAAATTTGTAAACAGGTAGCAGGTAGAGTCTTTCTCCTTGAAATAACTGATGTGCAGGAATTGCACAAAGCAGGTAGCAAACTTGTAAACAGGTGCAAAGGTGAAGTCTTTCTCCTGGTAATAACTGAAGTGCAGGAATTGTACAAAGCAGGTAGCAAACTTGTAAACAGGTTCAAAGGAAGTCTTCCTCCAAAATAAGTACAGGAAACAGGTTCTGACTTGACAAAACAGAACCAATGTGAAGACAACATGCAGTCTAAGAGCCAGCCTTAAATAGGGAGGTTTTGCACAGGATTGGTTCTGAGAAAATCCAAAATTGAGAACACCTGGGTGTTGCACAGGTGTAATTACAAGTAAGGCACATCCTCATATAACAGATTTAAAAGTAGCATGCTATTGCATTAGAAACTCCTAAACTGCTAACACTGGCTGTGGCTCAACATACAAGTAAACAGAGTGGTAAGCACAGTAGACTTGTGCAGCTTCGAAAAATTAGTTTCGGTTCGGATCGATTCGGATCGATTCGAATTTCGGTTCGGATCTATTCGAATTCGGAAAAATTCGAATGAATTTGTTTCGGATTCTTTCGGATTCGGAAAAAGTTCGGTTCGGTTCGATTCGGTTCGAATCGATTCGGAAATTCGGAATTTTGGTAAGTGTTAGGTGGGATGTGCTGTGTATTACACTAGTATTATGTACTGTATATTAGGTTTAACCCATAGCAGAGTGATAAAACCTAATATACTGTACAGTACTAGTGTAATACAGGGCCATCCGAATCTACAGAATACATCCAAATTGATTCAGATGTATTCGATTCGATTCGGATGTATTCAATTCGATTCAGATTTATTTGGTAGATTCGGCAGTATTTTAATTCGGAAATTCAAATCGATCCGAATCTCCGAATTTTCTGATTTTCCGAATTTCTGAATCGATCCGAAACGAATCGCACATGTCTAAAGCACAGAGCCACAGGTTCAATTCCCCACACAGCCCTTTCTAGCAGAATGCCTCCCAGACCTTTTCTTTTTCTTTTTAGTCTGGAGGCTTGGTTCGTGACAACGGCAGAAACCTTCTGACCTTTCCTGGAACCAGAAAAGCTAACAAATAGACTGGAAGTCTTCCTGAAAACTTTAGTAGCCTCAACATAATATTTCAGAGCTCTCACCACATCCAAAGAATCTAAAGATTTCTCCAAAGAATTCTTAGGATTACGACACAAAGAAGGGACAACAATTTCTCTATTAATGTTGTTAGAATTCACAACCTTAGGTAAGAATTTAAATGAAGTCCACAAAACTGCCTTATCCTGATGAAAAATCAGAAAAGAAGACTCACAAGAGAGAGCAGATAATTCAGAAACTCTTCTAGCAGAAGAGATGGCCAAAAGGAACAACACTTTCCAAGAAAGTCGTTTAATGTCCAAAGAATGCATAGGCTCAAATGGAGGAGCCTGTAAAGCCTTCAAAACCAAATTAAGAAGACTCCAAGGAGGAGAGATTGATTTAATGACAGGCTTGATACGAACCAAAACCTGTACAAAACAATGAATATCAGGAAGCTTAGCAATTTTTCTGTGGAATAAACCAGAAAGAGCCAAGATTTGTCCTTTCAAGGAACTTGCAGACAAACCTTTATCCAAACCATCCTGAAGAAACTGTAAAATTCTAGAAATTCTAAAAGAATACCAAGAAAATTTATGAGAAGAACACCATGAAATGTAAGTCTTCCAAACTCGATAATAAATCTTTCTAGAAACAGATTTATGAGCTTGAAACATAGTATTAATCACGGAGTCAGAAAAACCTCTATGACTAAGCACTAAGCGTTCAATTTCCATAACTTCAAATTTAATGATTTGAGATTCTGATGGAAAAACAGACCTTGAGATAGAAGGTCTGGCCTTAATGGAAGTTGCCAAGGTTGGCAACTGGACATCTGGACAAGATCCGCATACCAAAACCTGTGAGGCCATGCTGGAGCCACCAGCAGCACAAACGATTGCTCCATGATGATTTTGAAGATCACTCTTGGCAGAAGAACTAGAGGTGGGAAAATATAAGCAGGGTGATAACACCAAGGAAGTGTCAACGCATCCACTGCTACCGCCTGAGGATCCCTGGACCTGGACAGGTACCTGGGAAGTTTGTTGTTTAGATGAGATGCCATCAGATCTATTTCTGGAAGACCCCACATCTGAACAACTTGAGAAAACACCTCTGGGTGGAGAGACTACTCCCCTGGATGTAAAGTCTGACGACTGAGGTAATCCGCTTCCCAATTGTCTATACCTGGGATATGAACCGCAGAAATTAGACAAGAGCTGGATTCCGCCCAAACAAGTATCCAAGATACTTCTTTCATAGCTTGAGGACTGTGAGTCCCACCCTAATGATTGACATAAGCCACAGTTGTGATATTGTCTGTCTGAAAACAAATGAATGGTTCTCTCTTCAACAGAGGCCAAAACTGAAAAGCCCTGAGAATCGTGGAGTTCCAAAATATTTATTGGTAATCTCGCCTCTTGAGATTTCCAAACCCCTTGCGCTGTCAGAGATCCCCAAACAGCCCCCCAACCTGAAAGACTTGCATCTGTTGTGATTATAGTCCAGGTTGGACGAACGAAAGAGGCCCCTAGAATCATACGATGGTGATCTAACCACCAAGTCAGAGAGAGTCGAACATTGGGATTTAAAGATATTAATTGTGATATCCTTGTATAATCCCTGCACCATTGGTTCAGCATACAAAGCTGGAGAGGTCTCATATGAAAACGAGCAAAGGGGATCGCGTCCGATGCTGCAGTCATGGACACTGAATCTATCTGGAAACCTAAAAAGGTTACCCTTGTCTGAGGAATCAAAAAACTTTTTGGTAAATTGATCCTCCAACCATGTCTTTGAAGAAACAACACTAGTTGATTTGTGTAAGATTCTGCAGAACGTAAAGACTTAGCAAGTACCAAGATATCGTCCAAATAAGGAAACACCTCAATACCCTGCTCTCTGATTACAGAGAGTAGGGCACCTATAACCTTTGAAAAGATTCTTGGAGCTGTCGCTAGGCCAAAAGGAAGAGCAACAAATTGGTAATGCTTGTCTAGAAAAGAGAATCTCAGGAACTGATAGTGATCTGGATGAATCGGAATATGAAGATATGCATCCTGTAAGTCTAATGTGGACATATAATGCCCTTGCTGAACAAAAGGCAGAATAGTCCTTATAGTCACCATTTTGAAAGTTGGTACTCTTACATATCGATTCAAAATCTTTAGATCCAAAACTGGTCTGAATGAATTTTCTTTCTTTGGGACAATAAATAGATTTGAATAAAACTCCAGACCCTGTTCCTGAAACGGGCTAATATGTATATCAAAAGACTCTCACCCTAGAGCTAAGGGAAAGACCTTAAAAAAGCCTCCTCTTTATATCCCGTTATTCTCCCAACAAACGGTTATAAAAGAACAGTTAAAAAAGGTATTTTGCCTACAAGAGGTAAAAAATGTAAGAGGGGCGCTTATTTACATAAGCTAAGGTCAATAATTTATAAAGCAACGCTTAGGGTTATATTCCCAATATTTATTAGCAAAATTTAATGAAACATAAACAAAATAATAAAATACAATATAAGAGGGTATGCGTGTATAAATGTGGCCACTATTTGATACACTAAACTGAATTGCAATTCATAAAACCTATACACTGATAGCAATAAATAAAACCTATACACAGATAGCAATAAATAAAACCTATACACTGATAGCAATAAAAATAAAATATATGTTATTAAGGCTAAAACTAAATTCTCGATAGTAGCAATTAATAGCTTAATTAATAATTCTGTCCATTTGCCTTATAACCAGAATAGGCAAACTTTATACACTGTTGCAATGTTTATTCTTGGCAATATTGCAATCTACCATCAGAGATAGATATTTGTATTCCTTATTGTCTTTATATTCCTTATTGTCAGTTGAAAAAACAAAGATTGTGATAAAGTTACCTTTGGTTCAGGCGTGTCAATATTTTGTATCACCTCTTTCAGTGAAGGAACAAAGGAGAAACTCCAGTAGCGGAATTTAAACAAAAAACTTTCAATCTCTTAGATATTCCTTGTCTTTAGAATTCACCTCTTTGTTGCTTAGTTGGTGGTCTTCCTGTGGGCTTTTCAAATAAACATCCGTTCCGATCTTTGCAAGAGCCTATCAGGAGAGTTTGTTTCTGATCACCTGAATGCTGGGCTCGCGGGGGTTATTTGAAAAAGGAAACCGCTAGTGATTTCGGAAACCAGCTGGTTTAGTTTTTGCGATCCTCACTGCAGCCTCTGGAGTGTTGATTTCTTTGCCGGTATACACAAAACCGGTTTTAAGTCCCTAGAATCTATCACCAGGGATAGATGTAATAGTATCCTTATGTTTGTGGAGCCAAATCTACGCGTTTCGGCTCAGTAGTGAGCCTTTATCAAGATGACTCCTTTAGTGGATACCTGGTTTTTTATATCCTATTCACTTTGTTATTCCGGTTCATTTAACCTCTTAGGGTATTATGTTACAAGCAATTACTTAGTGATTCCGGTTGACATATGTAGCTAAGTTTCATTTATTTATCTATTGCTATACTCATTAGAAAAATATGATCATAAAGTCAAATCAAATATATAAAGTCTAAGAGTTTAAAAAATAATAATAAATATACAATGTCTAACAGATTAAAACATGGTATTGGTTATCTACCTTTTAGACTCAATATATTGTTCATTTCAAATGTAATTATAAAGGGAAAAAAAGGGAAGAAAACCCAAAACGCTACTTTTACATATATATAAACGTTATTTAAAAAATGGGATAAAAAATTGTAATAAAAGATTTGAAATAAGTCTAATTTAATAATACAATAACATTATAAAACTTTATTAAATTCCATAAAGATTTTTGTAAAACACGTTATTTATTTATTTTGGGGGTATTTATAAATGAAGGAATAAAAATATATATATATGTAATTTTATTAAAATATATATATGTGATTCTATTTAAAAAGATTCTATTTAAAAAGATTTTTTAGAGAAAAAGAGATCATAAATGTTTAAGATGATTTAAAGTTCATTATTAATTATATATAAAAAAGGTAAAATTGTGTTATTTCAGTAAAAAAAGATATAAAAGATATATCATAATTTAAATAAATGGATTTAGATCCAATTCTGCATTTAACCCATATGGGGTTAGTGAGTTAAAATTGACTATTAATTCTGCTTCATTGTATAGAAGATTGGTAGTGGTATCACAGTTACTTTTTTGCACTTTTTTTATACCCCAATATAAAAAACCCTCTGTTTTCTGATCGTGATGTTCTTTAAAGTGCTTGGACAATAAATGATCTTCATATCCCCATTCTATGTTTAAAAGATGTTGTCTAATTCTATCACGTAGGGGTTGTCCCGTTTGTCCCAAATACTGTTTCTTACATGGACATTGAATTAAATAAATTACATTTCTATCAGTGCATTTAATAATATTTTTAATTTTATGTTTAAAATCAGTCTGGCTTGAACTCACTATTTTGCACTTATTACTAAATTTACAAGCTTTACAGGATCTGCATGGAAAGAAACCTTCTAACTTATTTCCTTCTATGTCTGTGAAATAACCTACTTTTCTCTTTTTTCTAAATTCGCTTGGTGCAAGTACATTTTTTAGGGTTTTTGCTTTCTTATAGATAACTTTGGGTTTATCCTCTACTAACTCTCCTAAAATTGGATCTTTTTTTATAAAGTGCCAGTGCTTTTTTAAAATCTTTTCCACTAATCTATAATCAGAATTGTATTCAGTTATAAAGGCAGTATCTATATTGTTACTGTTATTATTTCTTTTTTTCGATTTTTTTTGAGAAACATTTCTGGATAATAATTCTGGTCTCTTTTTTTCCCTCTGCATCTTTTTTAGCTTCCATTATCCTGGTTATATCCTCTCTCAATAAATTTATTCTCCAGAATACTGGCCTGTTTTTGGTAATCTTCTATATGAATATAATTATTCGAATCCACTTTTTTAAAAAATGTTTTAGTTTTAAAATTCTTTCCACACTTTTCAATTGTTAGGTCTAAAAAATTTATACTTGTGCTATTTGTTTCGTGGGTAAAGGAAATATCCCACGTGTTTTTATTTAGATCTTTCATAAATATTTCAAATAGTTCTTGTCCACCCCTCCAAATAATACAAATATCATCGATAAAACGTTTAAAAAGCACGAGGTTTGCACCCCAGCCTGAGTCTATTATATGTTTTTGCTCGAAGAGACCCATAAATAAATTGGCATAGCTGGGTGCAAACCTCGTGCCCATTGCTGTTCCTTTTGTTTGCAAGAAAAATTCTGCATTAAAGCTAAAATAGTTATTTTCTAAAATAAATAAAATACATTCCAATATAAAATCTGCTTGTACTATGGGTAGATCTTTGTCATTATGTAGATAGAATTTTATCGCTTCAATGCCCAAAGTATGTTTAATATTTGAGTACAAGGAGTTAACATCGCAAGTTGCAAATAAATAATTGTCATTCCACTCGACATTTTGGAGAATATTAATTAGATCTGTTGAATCTTTTAAAAAGGTGGGTAATAAAACTACATATTTCTGAAGGAATGTATCCACATACCTAGACAAGTTAGACGTTAGAGAATTTATGCCAGATATAATAGGCCTTCCCGGAGGTTTTATTAGGGATTTGTGAATTTTTGGTAGGTAATAGAAAATTGGAGTTTTGGGTTCATTATTGTTTAAAAAGGGATATTCTTTGTCATTAATTATTTGTTCATTTTTGGCAAAGCATAATATTTTCTCTAACTTCTTTTTTTGTTCTATAATCGGATTCTTTTTTAATCTCATGTAAGTTGTTTCATCATTTAAAAGTCTATATGCTTCCTCTAGATAATCTTCAGTATTTAAAATAACCAATCCTCCGCCCTTGTCCGCAGATTTTATGATTATATCACCATTATTTTTTAATTCTTTTAAAGTTTCATTTTCCTTTTTTGTTAGATTTTGTGTGTATCTGTTACCTTTTTTCTTTAAATTAAAATGATGTATCTCATTTTTTACTGTTTTTTCAAAGATTTCCAAAAATTTCCCTTTTTCTTGTGTTGGGAAAAATTTTGATTTGTTTCTTAATTCTGTTTGTGAATATTGATTATTTTTTGAGTTTGATTGTTCTATGGTTCTTTCTAATGGGTTTTTTTGGAAATATCTTTTTAAAGTTAATTTCCTGACAAATTGGTTTACATTAATCATCGTTTGAAATTTATTCATTCTGCAATTTGGGGCGAAGGATAGGCCTTTGTTGAGGACATTAATCTGTTCTTTATTAAGATCAATTTTACTTAGATTAAAAATTCCCTTTGTTTTGTCTACTTCTGTCTTTTGTTTCCTAATTGTTTTTCCTCTCCCTCTTCCTCCTCTAACCTTCTTTTTCCTTTTCCTAACCAATCTCTGTTTGCATTTGTTTGATTTATTCTTCTTACTCCCCAAGATGTGCCTTCCCTTGGGGAGCTCATCTCTAAAAAAGATTGTTCAGTTTTATCCTCTCTAATTCCATCTAAGGCCTCAAATCTATTATAATGTGCATAACTCTCTTGAGTTTTTTTATTATTATTCTCACTATGTAAATAATTAGTTTTAGTTTCTTTGTTTCTTGTTTGTTCAAAGTGATTATCTGTATACCTATCATGATAATTACTGTGATATCTCTCTCTATTTGAGTTGTAATGGTTTGTTGTGTATCCTCTATTAAAATGTCTCTCTCTATTTATATTTTGACGATTCATTAAGTATCCTTTATTTTCATAATTTTCATAATTTTGAAAAGGTCTATGATTTTCTTCTCTATAGTAACCATTCCCTCTGTTGTAATCTCTAATTCTGTTATTCCAAGTGGAATCAGTATATGAATAGTTGTCTCTAGGGTCATTATACGAGGGGTCTCTTCCTCTGGTTTGATTGTTCTTATAGTTGTATCTACCAGTTTCAATATTTTTAGTATTTTTATTCCTCCATTCTGGGGGTTTATTATATATCTGGGAGTTCTTTTTTTCTTTTTTGAAAATTTTATTAGCCAAATTGTTTTTATTTGTATTTAGGGTTACAGTTTCTTCATTTTGACTTGGTGGATTTTCTATATATTCAGATTCTCTAACTTCTTCCTCATTATAATCTTGTTCATCTCTGTGATATTTTATCCACTTCATATCAATAATTTCTTTTTTATTTTTTGTAATACTATCTATCATTTCTTTTTGTCTGTTTTTAAACACTGAATCCTCTGTGTGGATAGATAGTTTATTTTTATAAGTATCAATGCTTTTCCCTAAATTTTCAATTGTTCTTGTTCTAGACTTAATAATAATTTTGAGGAGGTTAATAGATGCTTTCTCTAAAGTGTCATACCACTCAGTGTTGTGATCATCATCAAGTTGGAATGTACAGTTTTTCTTTAGTCGTAATCCTCTTGGTACCATATTACCATCAATATATTTTTGAATAAATGTTAATTCTGCTTTACATTTAATTTCCTTTATTAGTATTTCTTCTAGATTACTTAAAGTTTCTGTTGGTTTCTTTAATATTTGAAATGCTAGGGCGATCACCCATGCTATCCAATAAATTTGTTCTAACTGAAAAAATATCCATTTTAAATTATAAATGTATAGATGGATCAGAACTGTCTATTAGAAGTATATACACTAAATATTAGTTGCAGTAAATACTAAATTGTCAAAATATCAACTCTTGGGGTCTGAGAGAAGGAGAATATAATGGGCTAATATGTATATCAAAAGACTCTCACCCTAGAGCTAAGGGAAAGACCTTAAAAAAGCCTCCTCTTTATATCCCGTTATTCTCCCAACAAACGGTTATAAAAGAACAGTTAAAAAAGGTATTTTGCCTACAAGAGTTGTAAAAAAGGTATGCAATGACAATTATTTATTTGCAACTTGCGATGTTAACTCCTTGTACTCAAATATTAAACATACTTTGGGCATTGAAGCGATAAAATTCTATCTACATAATGACAAAGATCTACCCATAGTACAAGCAGATTTTATATTGGAATGTATTTTATTTATTTTAGAAAATAACTATTTTAGCTTTAATGCAGAATTTTTCTTGCAAATAAAAGGAACAGCAATGGGCACGAGGTTTGCACCCAGCTATGCCAATTTATTTATGGGTCTCTTCGAGCAAAAACATATAATAGACTCAGGCTGGGGTGCAAACCTCGTGCTTTTTAAACGTTTTATCGATGATATTTTTATTATTTGGAGGGGTGGACAAGAACTATTTGAAATATTTATGAAAGATCTAAATAAAAACACGTGGGATATTTCCTTTACCCACGAAACAAATAGCACAAGTATAAATTTTTTAGACCTAACAATTGAAAAGTGTGGAAAGAATTTAAAACTAAAACATTTTTTAAAAAAGTGGATTCGAATAATTATATTCATTCCACGAGTTGTCACCTAGAACAGTGGAAATTAAACATACCAAAGGGCCAATTTTATAGATTAAGGAAAAATTGTTCTTCTATAGAAGATTACCAAGAACAGGCCAGTATTCTGGAGAATAAATTTATTGAGAGAGGATATAACCAGGAGTTGATAATGGAAGCTAAAAAAGATGCAGAGGGAAAAAAGAGACCAGAATTATTATCCAGAAAAGTTTCTCCAAAAAATTTGAAAAAAAGAAATAATAACAGTAACAATATAGATACTGCCTTTATAACTGAATACAATTCTGATTATAGATTAGTGGAAAAGATTTTAAAAAAGCACTGGCACTTTATAAAAAAAGATCCAATTTTAGGAGAGTTAGTAGAGGATAAACCCAAAGTTATCTATAAGAAAGCAAAAACCCTAAAAAATGTACTTGCACCAAGCGAATTTAGAAAAAAGAGAAAAGTAGGTTATTTCACAGACATAGAAGGAAATAAGTTAGAAGGTTTCTTTCCATGCAGATCCTGTAAAGCTTGTAAATTTAGTAATAAGTGCAAAATAGTGAGTTCAAGCCAGACTGATTTTAAACATAAAATTAAAAATATTATTAAATGCACTGATAGAAATGTAATTTATTTAATTCAATGTCCATGTAAGAAACAGTATTTGGGACAAACGGGACAACCCCTACGTGATAGAATTAGACAACATCTTTTAAACATAGAATGGGGATATGAAGATCATTTATTGTCCAAGCACTTTAAAGAACATCACGATCAGAAAACAGAGGGTTTTTTATATTGGGGTATAAAAAAAGTGCAAAAAAGTAACTGTGATACCACTACCAATCTTCTATACAATGAAGCAGAATTAATAGTCAATTTTAACTCACTAACCCCATATGGGTTAAATGCAGAATTGGATCTAAATCCATTTATTTAAATTATGATATATCTTTTATATCTTTTTTACTGAAATAACACAATTTTACCTTTTTTATATATAATTAATAATGAACTTTAAATCATCTTAAACATTTATGATCTCTTTTTCTCTAAAAAATCTTTTTAAATAGAATCTTTTTAAATAGAATCACATATATATATTTTAATAAAATTACATATATATATATTTTTATTCCTTCATTTATAAATATCCCCAAAATAAATAAATAACGTGTTTTACAAAAATCTTTGTGGAATTTAATAAAGTTTTATAATGTTATTGTATAATTAAATTAGACTTATTTCAAATCTTTTATTACAATTTTTTATCCCATTTTTTAAATAACGTTTATATATATGTAAAAGTAGCGTTTTGGGTTTTCTTCCCTTTTTTCCCTTTATAATTACATTTGAAATGAACAATATATTGAGTCTAAAAGGTAGATAACCAATACCATGTTTTAATCTGTTAGACATTATATATTTATTATTATTTTTTAAACTCTTAGACTTTATATATTTGATTTGACTTTATGATCATATTTTTCTAATGAGTATAGCAATAGATAAATGAATTAAACTTAGCTACATGTCAACCGGAATCACTAAGTAATTGCTTGTAACATAATACCCTAAGAGGTTAAATGAACCGGAATAACAAAGTGAATAGGATATAAAAAACCAGGTATCCACTAAAGGAGTCATCTTGATAAAGGCTCACTACTGAGCCGAAACGCGTAGATTTGGCTCCACAAACATAAGGATACTATTACATCTATCCCTGGTGATAGATTCTAGGGACTTAAAACCGGTTTTGTGTATACCGGCAAAGAAATCAACACTCCAGAGGCTGCAGTGAGGATCGCAAAAACTAAACCAGCTGGTTTCCGAAATCACTAGCGGTTTCCTTTTTCAAATAACCCCTGCGAGCCCAGCATTCAGGTGATCAGAAACAAACTCTCCTGATAGGCTCTTGCAAAGATCGGAACGGATGTTTATTTGAAAAGCCCACAGGAAGACCACCAACTAAGCAACAAAGAGGTGAATTCTAAAGACAAGGAATAGCTAAGAGATTGAAAGTTTTTTGTTTAAATTCCGCTACTGGAGTTTCTCCTTTGTTCCTTCACTGAAAGAGGTGATACAAAATATCGACACGCCTGAACCAAAGGTAACTTTATCACAATCTTTGTTTTTTCAACTGACAATAAGGAATATAAAGACAATAAGGAATACAAATATCTATCTCTGATGGTAGATTGCAATATAGCCAAGAATAAACATTGCAACAGTGTATAAAGTTTGCCTATTCTGGTTATAAGGCAAATGGACAGAATTATTAATTAAGCTATTAATTGCTACTATCGAGAATTTAGTTTTAGCCTTAATAACATATATTTTATTTTTATTGCTATCAGTGTATAGGTTTTATTTATTGCTATCTGTGTATAGGTTTTATTTATTGCTATTAGTGTATAGGTTTTATGAATTGCAATTCAGTTTAGTGTATCAAATAGTGGCCACATTTATACACGCATACCCTCTTATATTGTATTTTATTATTTTGTTTATGTTTCATTCAATTTTGCTAATAAATATTGGGAATATAACCCTAAGCGTTGCTTTATAAATTATTGACCTTAGCTTATGTAAATAAGCGCCCCTCTTACATTTTTTACCTCTTGTAGGCAAAATACCTTTTTTAACTGTTCCTGAAACGGAACTGGCATTATTACCCCTGATAACTCCAGGTCTGAAACACACTTCAGGAAAGCCTGAGCTTTTACTGGGTTTGCTGGAATGCGTGAGAGAAAAAATCTTCTAACAGGCGGTCTTACTCTGAATCCTATTCTGTACCCTTTAGAGACAATACTCTGAATCCATTGATTTTGGACCGAATTAATCCAAACATCTTTGAAAAATCTTAATCTACCCCCCACCAGCTGAGCTGAAATGAGGGTCGCACCTTCATGCAGACTTGGGGGCTGGCTTTGATCTCTTAAATGGCTTGGACTTATTCCAATTTGAGGAAGGCTTACAATTGGAAACTGATTTCTTGGGGGAAGGATTAGATTTCTGTTCCTTATTTTGTCAAAAGGAACGAAAATGGTTAGAAGCTTTAGATTTACCCTTAGGCCTTTTATCCTGAGGCAAAAAAACTCCCTTCCCCCCCAGTGACAGTTGAAGTTATTGAATCCAACTGAGAACCAAATAACTTATTACCTTGGAAAGAAAGAGATAGCAATCTGGACTTAGAAGTCACGTCAGCATTGCAAGATTTAAGCCACAAAGCTCTTCTAGCTAAAATAGCTAAAGACAGATGTAACATCAATTTTGATGATATCAAAAATAGCATCACAGATAAAATGATTATCATGTTGGAGTAAGCGAACAATGCTAGACAAATCAGAATCCAATTCTTGTTGTGCTAAATGTTCCAACCAAAAAGTTGATGCAGCTGCAACATCAGCCAAAGAAATTGCAGGCCTGAGAAGATGACCAGCATATAAATAGGCTTTCCTTAGATAAGATTCAAGTTTTCTATCTAAAGGATCTTTAAGAGAAGTACTATCTTCCATAGGAATAGTAGTACGTTTAGCAAGAGTAGAGATAGCCCCATTAACTTTAGGGATTTTTCCCCAAAACTCAAGAAACTGCCTGCAAAGGGTACAATTTTTTAAACCTTGAAGAAGGAATAAAAGAAGTACCAGGCCTATTCCATTCCTTAGAAATCATATCAGAAATAGCATCAGGAATTGGAAAACCTCTTGAATAACCACAGGAGGTTTATAAACAGAATTTAAACGTTTACTAGTTTTAATATCAAGAGGACTAATTTTCCTTCATATCCAATGTAATCAACACTTCCTTTAACAAAGAACGAATATACTCTATTTTAAACAAATAAGAAGATTTGTCAGTGTCAATATCTGAGGCAGGATCTTCTGAACCAGATAGATACTCATCAGAGAAGGATAATTCAGTATGTTGTCGGTCATTTGAAATTTCATCAACTTTATGAGAAGTTTTAAAAGACCTTTTACGTTTATTAGAAGGCGGAATAGCAGACAAAGCCTTCTGTATAGAATCAGAAATAAATTATTTTAAATTTACAGGTATATCTTGTGCATTAGATGTTGAGGGAACAGCAACAGGTAATGAACTACTACTGATGGATACATTTTCTGCATGTAAAAGTTTATCATGACAACTATTACAAATCACAGCTGGAGATATAACCTCCACAAGTTTACAACAAATGCACTTAGCTTTGGTAGAACCGTTATCCGGCAGCAGAGTTCCAACAATGACTTCTGAGACAGGATCCGATTGAGACATCTTGCAAATGTAAGAGAAAAAAACAACATATAAAGCAAAATGATCAATTTCCTTATATGGCAGTTTCAGGAATGGGAAAAAAATGCAAACAGCATAGCCCTCTGACATAGAGAAAAGGCAAGAGGCATATAGGAATGGGGTCTTAAATAATGAAAATATTTGGCGGCAAGTATGACGCACGGCACAAACAGAAAAATATTTTTTGGGCGCCAAAAACGTCCGGAAATGACACACTCGCGCCACAAAAGACGCAACCTTGTGAAGGGCTCGGCATCAACTAAGACGCCGGAAATGACGAAATTGCGTCAACGAACGGAACTTTGCGCCAAAAAAATCTTGTGTCAAGAATGACGCAATAAACTTTAGCATTATGCGCCCTTGCGAGCCTAATTCTGCCCGCGAATTTAAAAGATAGTCAATTTGAAAAAGACCACACCCCAGGTAAGAAATACATTTTTCCTAAAAAAACATTTCCCAGATATGAAACTGACAGTCTGCGAAAGGAAATATACTGAAAACCTGAATCATGGCAAATATAAGTACAATACATATATTTAGAACTTTATAAAATACATAAAGTGCCAAACCATAGCTGAGAGTCTCTTAAGTAATGAAAACATACTTACCAAAGACACCCATCCACATATAGCAGATAGCCAAACCAGTACTGAAACGGTTATCAGTAGAGGTAATGGAATATGAGAGTATATCGTCGATCTGAAAAGGGAGGTAGGAGATGAATCTCTACGACCGATAACAGAGAACCTATGAAATAGATCCCCGTGAGGAAAACTATTGCATTCAATAGGTGATACTCCCTTCACATCCCTCTGACATTCACTGTACTCTGAGAGGAATCGGGCTTCAAAATGCTGAGAAGTGCATATCAACGTAGAAATCTTAGCACCAACTTACTTCACCACCTCCATAGGAGACAAAGTTTGTAAAACTGAATTGTGGGTGTGGTGAGGGGTGTATTTATAGGCATTTTGAGGTTTGGAAAACTTTGCCCCTCCTGGTAGGATTGTATATCCCATATATCACTAGCTCATGGACTCTTGCCAATTACATGAAAGAAACACAGATATACATATATATAGAAATACATATACAGTATATCTCATTGCAATCCTACGCTCGTGTTTTGCGTGAGCTGGCGCATTTTTTTTTGTTCAAAACGAGGCTCCATTAAAGTTTATGCAGGAAAATAATCCTGCGTTCACAACTTCGCAAAGTTCTGGTTAATGTAAAAAATGTGCCCCAATTGCCCCCAAAATAAATTGTACAGTAGTTAAGTTAAAAAATAAAGATGAGTATTTTAAATATTTTTAAAAAGAAACTGCACAAAACAGTTATATGGGGTTAAAGTGAGGGGATGTGGGGTGTTTGAAAAAAAAAAAAAATGGCACTGAAAGTGTCTTTACATTGATGTAAATGGGGACTGTGTTTATACTGTAAATATTTATGTCAATGCAGATATACATATACAGTATATTTATGTTAGTATGGGTAAATACACATATAAAAACAAATATATATATATGTATATATTCATATACATACATATTTTTATTTTGCTGCACAATGCTGCGCAAATTGCCCCCTGCGCTGCGCTAGGTGCTTTGCCATGTCTCACGGCATGAGAATGAGGCTCTTATTGGAGCCTATGGAAGCGAAGTTGGGTTTGCATTATGCCTAACTTGTAATACCAGTGCACTTTTATGTGCGTTGGTATTACTGAGTGGAGTGCAAATATTGCACATGCGAAAGCGCAATTCTGCGCTCCACATGTAATCTAGGCCTTTGTCTTTAATTTGTAAATTACTTCTATCATCAAAATGAGCACAATCTTTTTATATGCACACTTTCTCAGTGCACAGTGTATATGTATATGCATTTTTAACTTTGAAATTTGCCCCCCAAAAATCATCTACACATTTGAAATTCTAACTAGGTGCTATTGTCTTTTAATTTGTATCTGTCAATTTTACTATATTTAATGGTCCTTAATGGTTGATGCCCTAATTGATATTTACCACCCTTATAACTTTAAACTTAACTTAACTTATAAATACAACACAGAGACTTAGAGCTGGGTATAAAAACCATATCATGGTCGCATTTATTGAACTCAATTAAATAAATAACTTCGACTTCTAAAGTCGCAATTAAACTTGTGGCGGCATTCGAGGCCTAGGAAATTAACTCCATATAGCCAGAGGTCACGGCCAAGATATTTGGAATTGATGAAGTGAAGGGGGAGCCCCAACTGAGCTACGCCCCATTCCCTGATAGTCCCAGATGCCCTAAGGGATCTCCAGCCAGCAGGCCGGGGTACCCTCAGGGCACAATCTGGGGACATCACCCCGCCCATTAGCTCGACTGTTACCCCTACAGGCCCTGGACTTAAGATTATGGCCATGACCTCCCGCCACAAGAGACAACTTTACTTTGTAAAGGCAGCCTCTTGCTGCCATCACCTAAATGTGGGTAACTAATCCCTTTTTTTGAGGTCCACCAGGAAGATCCCCAAGCCTTCATCTGACAGGTGTACCCCATCATGCCGGTACAATCTCTTTTTATCGGCTGAGATCTGCTCATGGCGGACCACAATACCCCCTGCGGCCATGACAGCTCTACCCAACTCCCTATTAACTTTTTTCCTCACTCTATATGCAGTTTTGGGCATTGGGAAATTCCTCCATTGAAGACGGGGGATAATATTGGACCCCCCAACCTCACCTTAGGGAAGATGTTGCAAATCCATCGTACGTCAGACCTCATGTTA
Organism: Bombina bombina; assembly: GCF_027579735.1. Lineage (NCBI taxonomy): Eukaryota > Metazoa > Chordata > Amphibia > Anura > Bombinatoridae > Bombina > Bombina bombina. The sequence goes on along the minus strand of NC_069508.1, from coordinate 115,183,621 downwards.
TTAATGAGGTCTAACGCCTATAATAATAAACTGGTGATCACAAACAAAGTTAACAATAAAAAATGTAATATAATTAAAAAAGGATATTGTGTATCAGTGATGTGGACATTTCCCAAGATCACAGTGTCTTAAAAATAAGAAAAGAAGAATTTATGGTGCAGTATTGTGATAATTACAACAAGGTTAATACAAAATGTCAAATTTCTACTCACATAAACTTAAGCTATCTTAAGCTCAAGTATCGTGTAATCCTGATTCACAAAGCTGTCAGGCTCAGCTCACTCAGTGATGATGAAATCGAAATCTGTAATTGTGTCTCCACAAATAAAGAAACAGGAATATAGTGTGATACTGTGTACAACAGATGCAAATTTGATTTGTTCGATATATACTCACACTTTTCAGGAGCTAAACAACATTTTATTTGGCTGATGGTGCCAGTCTCCTAAAAATATCCCACTGGAATCTAGATAAGGAATCCGCTAAAGTGTTATTCACCACAGGAACATGCTTGCAGCAAATTGTATGTTAAACTGTAAGCACCGCAGCACTAGGTGTCGCAGATAGCGTACCACGTTCGGGGATGAGGCTGATAGCTTGTTTATCGAAAACACCACAATGACGTTATCCGTCCAGAAAACTATGAATTTATTCCTAAATATTGGACCCCAAAGTTCTATGGCTACCACTATGGGGAATAATTTGAGCAGTGTCATGTTCCTCGTCAAACCCGTATCATGCCACGCAGAAGGCCAAGCTTCCGCGCTCCATTCCCCTTCCAGATATGCCCCATCTCCTGAAGCGCCTGCTGCGTCAAATGCATAATTTGGCTGGACACTGGGGGTTCTCACCATAGCAGAAACCCATTGAAATCCTCCAAGTAGATCTCCCATATACCTAGGTCTTCCTTCATTTCCTCAGATACTACAAAGTCCCTTCCCCTATGTTTTCCTGATAGCGGGGTATCGAGTCTCCGATTGAGCACTCTGCCCATAGGGATGATCTTGCATGCGAAATTAATAAGGCCCAGAACCGATTGCAGCTCTCTAATGCTAGCACGGTGTGAAGTTGCCAATTTCTTTATGGCCTCCCGCATGCAGCGGACTTTGTCCTCAGGGAGTCGACAGCACTGTGCTATGTTGTCGATTTCTATCCCCAAGAACGTCAGTCTGGTGCAAGGACCTTTCGTTTTGCCCTCCGCCAATGGAACCCCGAATTCGGTCATCCTTGCGCGCATGATGCCCATTAACCTCTCACATTCTGATGAGTTGATCGCTACCCACCACCAGGAAGGCATCAAACATGTTAACATAGCAATGGTCCCTAATTCTGTTTTAGGCTTTAAGTGCACGTGCAATGGATGCACCTTTCATGGATAAGAATCCCCTTGGACTGCCACCTTTCTGGGGTTAATCTGCGTTTCAGGCACTAATGTGTTCGCAGCAGGCGTGACCCCCGTCCCCAGCCCCACTGCTGGTAAGGCCAATGTTGTACTGGAGGGTGCTGTCACCCTAAGAGAGGGAACCCTAAGTGCTTCACCACCTTTGTTCCTATCTGCCACTAACAGTTTGAGCATGTGGAACATGCATCTCTGCCCTTTGCTATTCAAGCCCAGTATCCTCCCCCCATCAGAGTCAGAGTCAGTGTCAGAGTCCCCATTTAAAGTTTGTGCGTGATGCAAGTCTGATTTCTCACCACTACTGAGCACTGCTGCTGCTACCTCCTGGGAGGCTTCATTCGGCGGTCCGCCTCTATAGCCATCCTGAGATGTCTGTGCTGCCGCCTCTCCCTCCGTGGTCAGTGTAGGTGCTGTCCAGGCCTGAGAAGTGGAAGGGCCTGCTCTATCCACTGCCTGCATCACTGGGAGAAACAAAGGAGAGGGAAAAATCCAGACTGACATGTGCAGACCCCTGTCCACTACCTATAGCAAGGATGGATGTCCTCCTTCCCTGTTCTAATTCCATAGTATGCCTCACATACTCCCAGATCTCCCTCAGTTTCATTCACCCATACATTCCTCTGTTCCTGCCTGTTTATGAACTGTTCAGTTCCAGTCCATTCACCTTTGCCTTGTGCTTTACGGGTTGCCCCGTGGTCCCTGTTTAATGAGTGCCCCCTGAAGCCAGATCCTCACATCCTAAAAGTGCCAGCTGTATTCTTATTAGCCCCCGTACTACTTGCACACACTCCTGTAATGCGGCCCCTGTTAGCCTCTTGAGTCCTCATTAACGCTCTGCCTCTCTTTACCAATACTGCCTTAGCCCCTTTAAGAGCCCTTGCAGAGTGCTGTGCAGCGGAGCTACCGCACCCGGATACTCCCCACTCACCTGCACTCAGATCACCGCGCCTGCGTTTTTGCTCAGCGCTCGTCTTCACCGCCAAACCCGGAACTGCGATGACCCGCGCGTCACTACCAGAAGTGACATTACCGCCAGGTACGCTCGCAATCCCGTGACCGGAAGCGGAAGCGATCGGGCCCATACCAAGCTGCGTAACAGGAAGAACTGGAGGAGCCTGGCCTGTGCTAGAGCTTGAGCCCTCCGGTCGTGCCTCCCTAGCCGCCGAGCCCCCTCCCCCAACTGTCAATATAGGCCCTACAGGCGGGGACCCGCCGGAAATGGAGAGCATAGTGGCCGATAAGGCCCTAATTAAACCCACAACTGCAGCCGTCGCCTCCCTGGTTAACCCCGACGATGCCAGGGCTTCAGCCCCCGCGTTTAAGGCCTGCTCCAGGCCCGATCCTGACCCTATCCCAGAGCTAAGAGGGGGCACTTGGGAGGGAGGAGGGGTGAGAGAGTGGGGTACAATAATACTGGATACTGGCCTGATTTCACGAGGTGTGGGGGGACAACTTCTTCATCGCTACCCCTCTCTTGTCCCTTAGGAGCTGCACTCAACGTCACCGGGCCTACACCGTCCCTATAATGACTGGGACCCACCAAGATCCGTTTTGAACGTTTATCCATCCTGACTTCTGGAGTACAGAAAAAACTTTCACGAGTGCAGATCCAAAGGAAAAGAGGCTGGATCTTCCTCGAGTTTCCTCTTATATTTGGTGAGTAGATCTCACCCTTCAATTCGCAACAAAGTTGCAACATAACCTACTAATGGGTTTTAACTACCACTAGATGGCACAGCCCATTAATTCTGTTTCAGGAGACTACGCTACCTTACACCACCATTACATCAAATTGATTAGAGCAGAGGAAAGTTTATAAGAATACAAAGCACAACCGGAAAAGTTATCAGAAATAAGTTTTTTTTTAAATGTTTTATTCTGTTATAGGGTAACATTAATTTAGGAATAAAATGTAATTAGAACCGAAATACAAAATATTCTATTGAAACTCTACTGGTCTAATTCTTTGCTGTTTTATTTCTATTCTCTAGGTTTGTGCTTTATAAATTACCTATGTTTCAAATCAATAAAAGTGCTGGATCAGGCCTGGACTATCTCTATTTGGATTCCAAAATGCAGGGCTGGCAACTCAGCAAATTACAAATCAATATGACCGAGAGTGCTGTAGGACAAGTATTGCAGCAACTGTACCAAACCTATAATGTGAGTGCAAACCTAACTTGTCTGAATTACTGGGTTATCGTTTCCTATTAGTGCAGCAATGTATTAGGCCCATAGCTGGTTATTTATCCCGTGCCCGTAAATGGGCGAATTTGCCCGTTTACGGGCGCGCAATAAATTAGTGCTCCATTAGTGGTTACATTCATGTGATATTTCTATATAGGGTTGCTGCTGTTAACTACAAAAAAACAATAGACCACCTGTAGGTTACTGAGCAATGGTGGTAAGGGGCAAGTTGGGTCACACAATGGCCTTGCCCCAAAGCTATATATTAGGCCACACCCATGGCATGCCATATATAATTTTGCACAACCCATTCTCTTGAGTGCCAGTAACACACAACTGTACATGTTTGGCTGCCAATAACACATACACAGCAGTGATTTGAGCCCAGTGACTGACAGTAGCACACAGGGCAATGTTTTTACACCCCCCTGGTTGACAGTAAAAACACAAATAGGAGATTTTACATCAATGGCTCCACATAACACACAAAGGGCCAGATTACGAGAGGAGTGGTATTTAACGCTCCCATTCGTTCACTTACTACACTACAAATAAGCTTTTTGCGTGCGTCGGGTAGTGCTCATATTATAAGTTGAAAGTAAACTTACGCAACAACCCGACGCGCATAAAAAAAGAAAACGTTAGAATATTGCATGTGCGTTATCATATTCCTGCATAGAAGTCAATGGGGGGGGAAACTAACACCCTATTCGCACACAAACCCTGATTGCATATTCTCAAGTACACTAACATGACATGAAAATATACATTTTTCACATTCCAATGTTCTTCACATAGTAGAATATGTTCTATTAATTCATAAATAAATATTTCTACATATATCTGATGGTATTTTGGTACAATATATACCTATATATCTATATGATTATAAATAGGTATAGATATATACAGATATATATATAGGAATATCAATAAATACAAAGAACATATGCTGTTATGTACAGAACATTTGAATGTGAAATATTTACAATAAACACATATTTAAACTTTATTACATATGAATATTGCATACATAGGATTTACGTGTTTTCTTCTACTTGACTGCAAAGGGCTCCAATGCACACCCACACACACATACACACACACACATATATATATATATATATATATATATATATATATATATATAAAAGCAAAAAACAACTTTCTCCTTGCATAAAATATTGAATAATAGTCCTTAGATATGAACTTCAGACACTATGCACCAAGCCTTATTATAAAAAGTAAAAGCGTTTATTGATAAAGCTTAAAAGAGTAACTCACATAAGTTCACAGAAAGACAACAAACGAGATACGTCATCTGACGCGTTTCACGCCCAACTGGCGCTTTCTCAAAGTTGAGAAAGCATCAGTTGGGTGTGAAACGCGTCAGATGACGTATCTCGTTTGTTGTCTTTTTGTGAACTTATGTGAGTTACTTTTTTAAGCTTTATCAATAAACGCTTTTACTTTTTATAATAAGGCTTGGTGCATAGTGTCTGAAGGTCATATCTAAAGACTATTATTCAATATTTTATGCAAGGAGAAAGTTGTTTTTTGCTTCATTATTACGGAGGTCTATCCCTGTGAATCCAGCGTGCTCTCCTGGATCCCCAGGTGTATACTCCCTTCAAGCTGTAGGGCGACAGCGTTTCTCTCTCCACGGCATTACAAGGTACTGGCTTTTTAATTTTTACCCCTGTTTGTGTATATATATATATATATATATATATATATATGTGTGTGTGTGTGTTTTTATGTGATTATATGCGTATATGCGTATAAATACGTTGTACATAAATACATATGTACACACAGATATAAACATATATATACATAATATAATATATACTGTATATATATATATACACACACACATACATATATTAGGCATATATGTATGTAAGTATGCATGTATGTATTTCTATGTTAAAGGGACAGTAAAGTCATAATTAGATATTCATGATTTAGACAGAACATAAAATTTAAACAACTTTCCAATTTACTTCTATTATATAAATATATATATACCAATTGTCAATGGCTTACCCATGTGTTCAGTTAGAAACCAGTAGTGTGCATTGCTGCTCCTTCAACAAATGATACAAAGAAAATAAAGGAAACTAGATACTAGTTTAAAATTGTATGTTATACCTAAATCATGGAAGAAAAATTTTGGGTTTCATGTCCCTTTAAAGCCCTTCCCAGCTTTTTTTTTTCTAACACCTGAGACCTCACATCTTTGAACCTTATAACTTTTTTGTGCAATTATTTTTAAAATAACGTTTATTCTATAGTGTTATTATCAGTGTAACTGTACTATAAAATGTATTTTTATGTGTTTTCTGACACTTTTGTTTTGTGAAACAGTTAAAGGGACACTCAAGTCAAAATGACCTTTTATGATTTAGAAAGAACATTCAGTTTTAAGACCCTTTCCAATTTATTTCCATTTTAAAATTTTGCACAGTCTTTTTATATTCACACTTTCAAGAACTGCTCGTGCAATGATAAATTCCGACAGCATATGCTGTGTTCCAGTTGCACCCAGAGAAAATATTTCAAAAATTGTTTTTTATATATCTAATCTTGCTATCACATTTATTGTTATTGGATGTTTTTAGGCTGTGATTTATTTAGTTTCACTTTGATGAACTGAAGCTTTATGGCTGCTATATAGCAGGGATTCATAAGAAAAATCATTTTTTTAGCATTACAATTGAAACAAATCAAATAGAGCAATATAGTGGTAGCCCAGAGGCATGAAGTTAACATATTTGTGAGTGCCACTTCATGCCATAGAAATCCACTACCCCTGGAATAGATACATTTATGCCTCTTATCTGGTGGTCTTCCTTTAAATGGACATGCAACATAAAAAAACAAAATATTTTGTTATTAAGAGAGAGCATACCATTTTAAACAACTTATCAGTTAACGTCTAGTATCAAATTGTTTTCATTCTCTTGGTATCCTTTGTGGAAGGAGCAGAAATGTACTAATGGGAGATAGCTGAACAAGAGACATATGGGCAGCCACCACTCAGCAGTTAACTTCCAATGGTGCATTGCTTCTCCTGAGCCCAACTAGGTACACTTTTCAACAAAGGACACCAAGAGAACAAAGCAAATTAGATAATAGAAGTAAACTATTATCTGTTTAATGTATAACCTCAAATAAACCCAATAAAACAAAATAAGAGAGACAATAGTCCTAACAAAACAATCTTGAGAACTTAGACAGGGTGGAGCATTTACATAAATTAACAACATTCTATTGTCTTGACTTGTGTCTGAAATATTTCCATTACATTGGCTGTATGAGAAAGAAGATCATTTGATTTCTCAAACAAAAGATCACAATTTCTGTAGAGAATAAAGGGGCCATAAACATGAAATAGCAAGTTTAAATCTAAATCCTAAATACAAATCCTAACATTTAACAAGTTTAGGAGTGTAGCGCTATTTTGCGATCCCACAGGTACAGATATACGTATATATATACAGTATATATATACATAAACTTCAAGGAGAGAAGAGGCCCTCACAGGACTTAATATACATACATTTTTATTAGTAATTCATCATCAAAGGATCAGTCAACGTTTCGGTCCTCACAGGGACCTTTGTCAAGACTGTTTCGTATTTACTACACGTGGAATATGTTCAGCGGTAAGTGAATACGAAACAGTCTTGACAAAGGTCCCTGTGAGGACTGAAACGTTGACTGATTGATGATGAATTACTAATAAAAATGTATGTATATTAAGTTCTGTGAGTGCCTTTGTGAGAACTACATACAGTATATATATATATATATATATATATATATATATATATATATATATATATATGAATTTCTATTTAGAAATACTTACAACATATTCTTTTCTTTGAAGAACATTGGAATGTGAAATATGAACAGTAAATACACACTATAAAACTTTATTAAATATGAATATTGCATAAATATGCTTTTTCATGTTTTCATCTACTTGACTGTAAAGGGATCCAGTGCACTTATATATGTGTCTATATATGTATACATTTGTATTCATGTGTTTATACATGTATATACAGCATGTCTGTAAATATATATATATATATTCACAGACTAAATTATAATTATTGTTATTATTAATAATAAGTTCAATTTCTTTGTATAATTAGGACAGATATAACTAGACTTTTCCATTCCTGTCAATAATACTTAAAAGACATAGCAACTTTAGAAAAGTATGTAGCTCATTTGTAAGATGATGCTTAAAGGAATATGAAACACAATTTTCTTTCATAATTCAGATAAAGCATGTGATTTTAAATAACTTTCCAATATACTTTTATTATCTATATTGTTTTGTACTCTTTAAATCATTTGTTGAAAATGATACCTAGGTAGGCTCACAAGCTGCTGATTGGTGGCTGCACATAAATGCCTCATGTTATTGGCTCACACTAGAGAGTGAAGAAAATTAGATAATAGCAATATATTAGAAAGTTGTGTAAAATTGCAATTCAAATCAGCCAATAGAATTTCAGTAGCTCTTATCCTATTGGCTGATTTGAACAGCCAATAGGATTTGAGTAGCTCTCATCCTATTGGCTGATTTGAATTTGAAGAATCAAATCAGCCAATAGGAATTCAAGGGACGCCATTTTTAATTGCGCCCCTTGAATTCACTATCCAGTGTATGGCGGCGATCGTACAAAGAGGATCCTCCACGCTCCATGGCTCCGCGGTCGCCGATCTTCAGTTCCATGGTTGCCGGTCTTCTGTTCCAGGATCCCCGGTCTTCAGTTCCAGGGTCGCCAGTCTTCAGCTCCGCGGTCATTGGTCTTGAGCTCCACCCTCCTCTCCGCGACGGATTTTTCCTGGAAGAAGAAATAAGAGGTCGCTGCTTGGAAGAAGACTTCACCGCATGGGACAGGACCTTCTCCGCCGGACTTCAGGAATGGTGAGTACCAACCTGGGGGTTAGACTTAGGTTGTTTTTTTTTGGGGGGGTTATTTATTTAGATTAGGGTGGGTATTTTGTAAAAGAGCTAAATGCCATTGTAAGGGTAATGCCCAACAAATGCCCTTTTCAGGGCAATGGGTAGTTTAGGTTTTTTAGTGTTAGTTTTTTTTATTTTGGGGGGTTTGGTGGGTGGGGGGTTACCTTTTAAGGACTACTGGTAGTTTATTCTTAGAGTAGGGGGTGCTTTTATTTTGGGGGACTTTTTATTTTCATAGGGATTAGGTATAATTTTTTTAAATTTGATAATTTGTTTTTTTTATTTTCTGTAATCTTAGATTTTTTAATTTTATGTAATTGTAGTTTAAAGGGACAGTCTACTCCAGAATTTTAATTTTGACTAGACTGTCCCTTTAATTTATACTTAGTTTATTTTTTAAGTAGTGCAAGGTTTTTTTATTTTAATAGTAACTTTAGTATTTTGTAATTTCGGTAATTTGGGTTCATTTTGGGGGTGTTAGGTTAAGGGGTGTTAGGTAAGGGGGCTTAGTAATTTAATTATTTGCGTAGTGGGCTTTGGCGGTTTAGGGGTTAATACTTTGATAGGTTTATTGCGTTGTGGGCTTTGGCGGTTTAGGGGTTAATACTTTAATAGGTAGTTTGTGCTGTTGGCTTTGGCGAATTTAGGGGTTAATACTTTAATAGGCTTATTGCGGTGTGGGTTTGATGGCAGATTTAGGGTTTAATACTTTAGTTAGTACTTGCAGTGTGGGTTTGATGGTGGATATAGGGGTTAATAGTTTAAATAGGTGTATTGCGTTGTGGGGGGTTGTCGGTTTAGGGGTTAATACTTTTATTAGTTCCGATGTGGGTTTGATGGCGGATATAGGGGTTTTACATGTCGGGCTTATTTTTGGGAGGCGTGTTAGACTTTTAAGGGAGGTTTGATTTTTTTTTTACTTTTCTTAGGCGCTGGCAGTTTCTAAAGTGACGTAAGGCACTGGTGACTCCAGAAATTTGTATTTACGCTCATTTCTGGACATTGCTAGTTTATACGACTTACAGCACTTTATGAACTGCCGGCGCCGTATATGTAATACCCCAATGTGCGAGGTGAAATTACAGGTGGTGCGGGTTGCAGCGCTTGCACAGAAGCCTGCGCCGTATATGTAATCTCGCCCTTAGTCTGACCGTTTGTTTTTTTTTACCTAAAGGAACACTTTCCTCTGTGTTTCTTTCTGTTTGTGCGCTGAACCACCTCTTGTTTTTCAAGAAATAGTATACTATCGGCTAGATTACGAGTTGTGCGTTAGGCTTAAAAAGCAGTGTTGGCCGGTCCTAACGCCGCTTTTTAACGCCCGCTGGTATTACTAGTCTTGCAGGTACAGGTACAGGTCGACCGCGCACTTTCTTGGCCAGATTTGGAAATACCACAAAACCACTTATGTAAATTGCATATCCTCTTTTTTCAATGGGACTTGCATAGCGCCAGTATTACGAGTCTGCCAAAAAGTGAGCGGTAGACCCTCTCCTGTCAAGACTGGTATCGCATTTTAAAGTCAGTAGTTAAGAGTTTTACACTAAAACGCTGTAGCATAAAACTCTTACCTAAAGTGCTAAAAAGTACACTAACACCCATAAACTACCTATTAACCCCTAAGTCTAACCCTAACACCACCTAACTTAAATATAATTTAAATAAATCTAAATAAAAATTACTATAATTAACTAAATTATTCCTATTTAAAACTAAATACTTACCTATAAAATAAACCCTACGCTAGCTACAATATAACTAATAGTTACATTGTAGCTAGCTTAGGGTTTATTTTTATTTTACAAGCAAGTTTGTATTTATTTTAACTAGGTAGAATAGTTACTAAATAGTTATTAACTATTTACTAACTACCTAGCTAAAATAAATACAAAAGTACCTGTAAAATAAAACCTAACCTAAGTTAAAATTACACCGCTCCACGCCGGATGGATGAAGATAGAAGATGCCTTCTGGATGAAGACTTCTGCCCGTCTGGAGGACCACTTCACCCGGCTTGGATGAAGACTTCTCCCGGCTTCGTTGAGGACTTCGGCCCGGTTGGATGAAGACTTCTCCCGGTAAGGTGATCTTCAAGGGGTTAGTGTTAGGTTTTTTTAAGGGGGTATTGGGTGGGTTTTAGAGTAGGGTTGGTTGTGTGGGTGGTGGGTTTTAATGTTGGGGGTGATTTGTAATTTGTTTTTACAGGTAAAAGAGCTGATTACTTTGGGGCAATGCCTCGCAAAAGGCCCTTTTAAGGGCTATTTGTAATTTAGTGTAGGGTAGGGCTTTTTTTTATTTTGTTAGGGGGATTAGATTAGGTGTAATTAGTTTAAAAATCTTGTAATTTGTTTATTATTTTCTGTAATTTAGTGCGTTTTTTTTGTACTTTAAATAATTTAATTTAATTGTATTTAATTGTATTTAATTTAGGGAAATAATTTAATTATAGTGTAGTGTTAGGTGTAATTGTAACTTAGGTTAGGTTTTATTTTACAGGTACTTTTGTATTTATTTTATCTAGGTAGTTATTAAATAGTTAATAACTATTTAATAACTATTGTACCTAGTTAAAATAAATACAAACTTGCCTGTAAAATAAAAATAAATCCTAAGCTAGCTACAATGTAACTATTAGTTATATTGTAGCTAGCTTAGGGCGCGATACGATATACGGCGTAGTTTTCAGCGCAAGCGAGGGAACCCGCGCCGCCCGTAGTTTCACCTCGCACATCGGGGTATATTACATATACCCCGCCGGCAGTTGCTAAAGTGCCGTAAGTCGGATAAACCAGCGATGTCCAGAAATAAGTGTAACTACAAATTTCTGGAGTCGCCAGTGACTTACGGCACTTTAGAAACTGCCTGCGCCTAAAAAAACTAACTAAAATATTAAATCTCCCATAACTGTCTAACCTGCCTCCCAAAAACATGCCCGACACGTTTACCCCTATATCCGCAATCCCCCCTCTCACTCCTAATAATAAATGTATTAACCCCTAGACCGACAACCCCCCACAATGCAATAAGCCTAATTATTAACCCCTAAACCGCCATAGCCCACACCGCAATAAACCTATCCTAGTATTAACCCCTAAACCGCCATAGCCCACCTATCCTAGTATTAACCCCTAAACTGCCGCTCCCGGAGCCCACCGCCACCTACATTATATGTATTAACCCCTAAACCGCCACTCCCGGACCCCGCCGCCCCTAAATAAAGTGTTTAACCCCTAAACCGCCGCTCCCGGACCCCGCCACCACCTACATTAAATTTATTAACCCCTAATCTGACCCCCCTACACCGCCGCCACCTACATTATATATAGTAACCCCTAATCTGACCCCCCTACACCGCCGCCACCTACATTAAATATAGTAACCACTAATCTGACCCCCCTACACCGCCGCCACCTACATTAAATGTATTACCCCCTAAACCTAAGTCTAACCCTAACACCCCCCTAACTTAATTATTATTTAAATAAATCTAAATAATATAACTATAATTAACTAAATTATTCCTATTTAAAACTAAATACTTACCTATAAAATAAACCCTAAGATAGCTACAATATAATTAATAATTACATTGTAGCTAGCTTAGGGTTTATTTTTATTTTACAGGCAACTTTGTAATTATTTTAACTAGGTACAATAGCTATTAAATAGTTAATAACTATTTAATAGCTACCTAGTTAAAATAATTACAAAATTACCTGTAAAATAAATCCTAACCTAAATTACAAATACACCTAACACTACACTATCAATAAATTAATTAAATAAATTAACTACAATTATCTAAAATAAAATACAATTAAATAAACTAAACTATAGTACAAAAACCCCCCCACTAAATTACAAAAATTAAAAAAATATTACAAGAAGTTTAAACTAATTACACCTAATCTAAGCCCCCTAATAAAATAAAAAGCCCCCCAAAATAATAAAATGCCCTACCCTATACTAAATTACAAATAGCCCTTAAAAGGGCCTTTTGCGGGGCATTGCCCTAAAGTAATCAGCTCTTTTACCTGTAAAAAAAGAACAATCCCCCCCCAACATTACAACCCACCACCCACACACCCCTACTCTAAAACCCACCCAATCCCCCCTTAAAAAACCTAACACTACCCCATTGAAGATCACCCTACCTTGAGCCGTCTTCACCCAGCCGGGCCAAAGTCTTCATCCGATCCAGGCACAAGTGGTCCTCCAGCCAGGCCGAAGTCTTCATCCGATCCGGGCACAAGTGGTCCTCCAGCCGGGCAGAAGTCTTCATCCGATCCGGGCACAAGTGGTCCTCCAGCCGGGCAGAAGTCTTCATCCGATCCGGGCACAAGTGGTCCTCCAGCCTGGCAGAAGTCTTCATCCTATAGGGGCAGAAGAGGTCCTCTATCCGGCAGAAATCTTCATCCAAGCGGCATCTTCTATCTTCATCCTTCCTGGCGAGGAGCGGCTCCATCTTGAAGACCTCCGGCGTGGAGCATCCTTCCTGCACGACGACTACCCGACGAATGGCTGGTCCTTTAAATGACGTCATCCAAGATGGCATCCCTCGAATTCCGATTGGCTGATAGGATTCTATCAGCCAATTGGAATTAAGGTAGGAAAAATCCAATTGGTTGATTTAATCAGCCAATCTGATTGAAGTTCAATCCGATTGGCTTATTGGATCAGCCAATAGAATGCAAATTATGTATCTAGTACATGGCAGTCTGAAGAGCTTATATTCTTTTTTTTACTTTTTTCCCAATATTAATTACACTTTATTAAAGGGATGTGATACCCCTTTTTTCTTTCATTATTATGCTAGAACATACAATAAAAAAAAATCTTGGTATCCTTTATTGAAAAGCAGGCATATGGGCTCAGGAGTATGCACGTTTCTGGAGCACTATATGGCAGCAGTTTTGCAGGAATACTATTAACAATGTTATACATTTCCAAGAGCAATAAATGGCAACAATGTTTGCTGCCATGTATTGTATCAGACACGTGAACACTACCTACCTAGGTATGCTCCTCAAACAAGAATAACATGAGAATGAAGCAAAATTGATTATAGAAGCAAACTGAAAACTGTTTTAAAATGGTATGCTGTGCCTCAATCACAAAATAGATTTTTGAGTTTTATGTCCCTTTAAAGGGGTAGTATACACCAATTTACATTTAATTGTATGTAATAGACACTACTATAATATACAAATCCATTATAAAGCATTTTAAAAACTTACTTAGAAGCTCCCAAATTAGCGCTGTTGATGATATTAGCCTGGGACACCCAATGAAAGGGTCAGCGTGCAGAACCCCCCCCCATTCCCTGCATATGAAAAGACCCATTATACAAACAGAAGCAGGCTGAAGTCTGTATACATCAGTATACATCTACAACTTTGGGGCTTGGTTAGTAGTCTGAAAATCAGCACAATATTATTTAAAAATTAGCAAAACTATACATTTTTATAAAAACACACCCACATGTGCTATATAAATGGATCATCTACAAAACATTTATGCAAAGAAAAATCTAGTGTACAATGTCTCTTTAAGTATTAAAACTGCTATTGTTTGGGGGCGTGTCTGGAAGGCGGCCATGATCAGCAGCAAATATATGGAGCTCCACAAATATATCTAAATAAAGGTCTAATTTCTCTCCTCAAACTGGACATTTTGCACAGAAAGTCATTAAGCTAATATTGGAGAAGAAAGGGAGCTGCAGGACATCTCAATTTATATGTTATTTTTTGCTGGACTCTCACGGACAGAATCCAGAAGGTAGGCCGCAACTCCATCATACGCATTCACTTTCCCCCCTCGAGCACTTTACCTACTCGAGTAGAGCAGTATTCATCTGCCATAGTTTAATACATTAACCAGAACGTTACATACAGCGGATAATATGGAGGACTTCCATGATATATTACAGGCCAAGTTAAAAGCTTTAGATCGACTTATAGATCGTAGGTTTACGGACCTGAGAGACATTTGCCATGTGTCAAGCTGGACAGACTTACCCCCCGCAAGAGCAAGGAAACATACCGGTAAAAGAGATCGTTACATGGTCTGAAGAATCTGCAGTTTTGCAATCTAGACAGTTCTCACTTACTGTGTCGCTCAGCCTTACTCTAATATCTCAACCCCAAGCTCTGAAAGGTCTCATAGTTGAGGAACAGCATTCCGATTGTTCCTGGCTGCCCTCAGCTGCCCCGGGGGGGAATGCGGCCGGTCCCTGCGGGGGTAAAGAGGGTGCCGAACATAAACAAAATGGGAGACTCTCTGACAACATCGGGCACGCAGTGGCTTTGAAGATTCTAGCCTACAGTGTGCAGATGAGTGACAACATAGGAATATCGATAAGCAAGCAGAAGCAGTCCGGGTCCGTGATGTGTTTTTCCGGTGTGCATGAGGCTGAAAATATAACATCACAAGCCGGGTTCTATTTACCTTTCCACTGCTGCACAAGAGTTGGTGTGGGGTAGCTCAGGACACTTTGCCGTGGAAGTCATACTCCTTTGTGCTAACACTGAACTCCTAGACTGTTATAGCCATCATAACAGGAGACATGCAATAAGGTTTATGGCGCTTCATTGCCACAAGCATTTCTATGTCGTTCTTTTTATTTTTATTTCTGTATATCTTTATATTTAATGTTGTCCCTTTGCCAGAGTTGTATAATATTAGAGATGGGACTGTGTTTGTTGATAACATTGCATTCAGATTTTCTCAGGTCTACTTTGAGGTTAATTTTCTATAGCACTGAGAATACTGAATCAGATAGTGGCCACTATCTTTTGGGAATAAATGTTTTACATCTCTATGTGGAATCGCTTATAGAGTGTATCTGAGACATACCAAACTTCACAAGAAGCCCTTTTATAGCCTATCATTAGACACTGTAACTACATTTATGATTTTGCCATCAGGCTTAGGTTTTTGGATCTCAGCAAACACATGTGGGACAATGTTATGCATGTGACAGGATATGCCCTTGAGGATAGATATAGATCTCTTCTACCTTATTAAATATATACTTATAAATGGTGAGTGTCCCACCCATATGATAGAGATCCTAAAGTGTCTTTATATACATAAATGAGGGTCACCTTGTGAACTTATCTAGGGTAATGACCTTCAAATAGTTAATCCTACACAACACCCTTCCTTAGCATGCAGAGAACATATTCCTTTCTACATTTAGGAGTATAGCTATTTGAGTAATGAAGGAAATATCTTCATCAAGCCTCAATAGAAGTAGTTCCTAATTTATCTATTATTCAACGAAGCACATCCCATGCTGTCCCAAGAGCTTTTTGTCTCTTAATTAAGAAGGGATAACATATTATGTTATTATTTGAAATATGGTTTGCGTACATGGAGGTCTCTCTGTGATAAGTTTAGAAGGTTTCTGGTTATCAATGACAGGTCCTCTCCGACCACTCATTAAGCAATTAATATGTGTAAGCTAAATCTTATAACCCTCTCATATCATTAACGTGATATTTTATCATTCATTACTTACAACTTAATCTTAGATATCATATTATCAGGCAAATTAAACTACTGGAGAGGATTCTTCACCTATTTAACTAAATAATACTTAAAAAGGCACATCCCATAGCAAAAGAGTATGTTATAGCCTAACAGGTTTTTATAAAGTATCATCCTATTAGGTAGCTATTTATGTTTTGGAGGTGCCAGGATTGCGTTATTTTATAAATTAGCATAGAAAAATTAAAAATAGGTATCATTACCCAGCAGAAATTCTAGATATATATGCATTAAGATTGTTTTGCTGGGTTTCAACATTGAGTGCGGATATTTCTATATGTGTGTGATATGCCATCCATGATGACATTTGTATTTGATAAAAGTGTTTTACTCATAAGTCGTTTATGTACAGGGTTTGGCATATCGGACATGTTATGTGTATCATTATATTATCAATATTGTTTGCTAAATACCTAAATAAAAAACTTTGATTTAAAAAAAAAAAAAAAACTGCTATTGTTTACTAAACAAATATTTTATGTTTCTAGAAGAATGACACAGCCTACATGATGTACAATGATGCCCATCCACAAGACGGCAACTACACTACCAAACAAGGACACACTAAGGGTAATTTTTGACATATTTTTTTTTGTGGAAATATTTTTGGATAATTTCCTCTAAACTTTAGACTTGTTCTAGCTGTTGAAGAATGCGACATATGAGGCTTGATTCAATAATACCCCCATGTAAAATTAAGATGCAAAACAACAAAACACCACAACTAGAAAATAGCTCAATTCCAAGATTTGTACCCACTTATCACATTCGCGAATTACATCACACGACACCTGACTAAAGCATTACACAGTATAATGCTGAAGCTTTCACAAATCATGTGACATTATCCCTATGGAAACAAGCAACCCCTCTTTCTTGCATAAGTAATTATCCTCACGTCCACACTTTGTTACTTGATACCTCAGGGTTTGGAGTAAGACACTGATAATGGGGGGGGGGGGGGGGGGGGCAGGAGCTAGCTACACTTGGCAACACTAAAGTGTAAGTAATTTTGCAGATTTGTGGACATTTTATTAAAATACGTATAAGCTTTTTTTTTTATACACTTTTTTTCACACACTGTTTTACCTCAGTTAACCCTTTTATAATATGCACATAACTCAAAACGTTTTATGGCACTTTAAAAATGTGTGAGCATCCTTCTATGTATAACAGAGGGTTCTCACTTTTGGTTGTGAATATTGCACTCTCACAAAATGAACTCGGAACTACCAAACTTCAAATATATATATATATATATATATATATATATACAGTATATATATATATATATATATATATATACAGTATATATATATATACATATTCATTTATATCACATACTGAACATACACATATATATGTCATAGAGATGTTCAGGTTATATTTTCCAGTCAGCTTTCTACAGATATACTATATCACTTTCAGGTGATTCAACATTTGGTCAATATGTCCCTTTAAAGGGACAGTGTACACTAATTATCATATAACTGCATGTAAAAGACACTACTATAAAGAAGAATATGCATAGATAGTGATCTAAAAATCCAGTATAAAACCTTTTAAAAACTTACTTTGAAGCTCCCACGTTAGAACTGTTGATGAAGTTAGACTGGGATACCCAGTAAGAGGGGCTGGAAAAGCAGGAAGAGCACTCCTTCCTCCCCTGCCTAGGAAAAGACAGATTACACAAACAGGAGCAAGCAGGAATCTGTAGACTTTAGTCTACATCTAAAACTTTGGGACTTGGTTATGAGTCTGAGAATCAGCTAAACTATACATTGTTACAAAAACACTCCCAGATAGGCTATCATCTACAAAACCTTTATGCAAAGAAAAGAAAATTTATGCTTAACTGATAAATGTATTTCTTTCCGGATATGGTGTGTCCACGACGTCATCAATTACTATTGGGAATATCACTCCTAGCTAGCAGGAGGAGGCAAAGAGCACCACAGCAAAGATGTTAAGTATCACTCCCCTTCCCACAATCCCCAGTCATTCGACCGAAGGGAAATGGAAAAAGGAGTAACACAAAGGTGTAGAGGTGCCTGAGGTTTAATCAAAAACAACTGTCTTAAATTTAAGGGTGGGGTTGTGGACTCACCATATCCTGAAATAAATAAATTTATTATGTAAGCATAAATTTTATTTTTTAAGATATGGTGAGTCCACAACGTCATCAATTACTAGTGGGAACCAATACCCAAGCTAAAGGACACAGATGACTAGGGAGGGAAAACAAGACAGGCAGACCTAAACATAAGTCACCACTGGCAAAAGTATCAAATTTGAAAAAATTGGAAAAAGTATGCAGAGAGGACCAAGTTGCAGCCTTGCAAATCTGTTCAACAGAAGTATCATTTTGAAAGCCCAAGAAGAGGAAACAGCCCTAGTGGAATGAGCCATAATTCTCTCAGGAGGCTGCTGACCAACAGTCTCATAAGCAAAACAAATAATACTTCTCAACCAGAGAGAAAGAGAAGTAGCAGTCACTTTCTGACCTTTACGCTTTCCGGAGAAACAAACAGGGCAGAGGACTGGCAAAAATCCTGCAGGTAAAATTTCAGAGAACGCACAACGTCCAAGTTGTGCAACAAACGTTCCTTATGAGAAGAAGAATTAGGGCATAGAGAGGAAACAACAATTTTCCTGATTAATATTTCTATCAGAAACTACTTTAAGAAGGAAACCCAACTTCGTACGAAGAACCGCCTTATCAGCATGGAAGGTAAGGTGAATTACCCTGCAAAGCCGAGAGTTCCGAAACTCTCCGAGCAAAAGAGATAGCAAAAAAGAAACAAAACTTTCCAAGATAATAACTTAATATCTATGGAATGCAAAGGCTCAAACGCCTGACAAAAAGATAGCACATCTGACGCTTATGTAGCAAAATAGAAAATGCAGAAATCTGTCCCTTCAGGGTACTGACTAACAAACCCTTCTCCAGACCTTCCTGGAGAAAGGACAAAATCCTAAGATTCCTGAACCTACTCCAAGATTAGCCCTTGGATTTACACCAATAAAGATATATAGACCATATCTTATAGCAAATCTTTCTAGTAACAGTTTTGCAAGCCTGAATCATGGTCTCAATGACTGACTCAGAAAAAACACGCTTAGACAGAACTAAGTGTTCAATCTCCAAGCAGAAAGCTTCAGAGAAACGAAAGAATGGACCCTGAATTAGAAGGTCCCTCCTCAGGAACAACCACAAAGGTGGAAGAGATGCATCCCCGCTAGGTCTGTATCCAGATCCTGCAAGACTATGCAGGAACTATTAAAAATATAGATGCCCACTCTTATGTGATATGAGCAAAGAGTCGTGGAAGGAGAGCAAACTGAGGAGCAGGGATGCCAAATTATAATCCCAAGGAACAGCCAGGGATTTTAACAGTTACTCAAAGGGTTTGGAAAACAGCACACCTGTCTTTAGGCTTGTGGGGCACGGAATAAAGGACCTGCCACATCCAAAATTCAATCCAATCAACAAAAAGGTATTCCAGCCTCCAAGATTTAAAAAGAACCTTTATTTTCTCACATGGGGTCCTCAGAAATAGAAATACAATGTTTCAAGACTGCTATAGGCTCTTAATCACATGATTAAGAGCCTATAGCAGGCTTGAAATTTTGTATTTCTATTTCTGAGGACCCCATGTGAGAAAATAAATGGATTTTAACAGAGCAGCCTGCTGATCTCTAGACCCATAAACGTAATTAGAAAGTTTGGCCATCTCTTACTCCAGCACCCCCCATTTGAGGGTTAACCTGGAGAACACCTCCAGGAGAAGCATCCACTCCCCAGAATGATCTGACTCTCAAGAAGTCCGCTCCCGGTATCCACTCCTGAAATGCGGATAGTGGATAGACAACAAATGTGAGCGTCCACCCACCGAACAATCCACGCCAATGATGGCTAAGGAACTCCAGGTTCCTCCCAGGTGGTTGATGTAAACTACCGAGATGAAATTGTCTTCCATCAGAACATTGTAGATCGCTCTCAACTCCAAGATGGTTATGGAATAGCAGACTCCTTCCAAATCCATATACACCACCCCAACAGTCTGGCATCCGTGGTCATCATTACTCAGGAAAGTCTCCGGAAGCATGTGTGCCGAGACAGATGCTCCTACAAAAACCACCACAGGAAAGAATCTCATATCTACAGATCTATATCTATCCTCCAAGACAGAATCACATAATTCCCGTTCCACTATCTGAGCATGCATAAAAGCAGATTCTCAGATGGAATCGAGCAAGGGATGATGTCCAATGAAGCAACCATCAGACCAATTACCTCCATACATTGAGCCATTGAAGGCAAACAGTAAAATGCAGAGAGAAGCAGGAGGAAAGAACCCTTGATTTTTCTGACCTTTGACAAAAATATTGTCAGAGATAGGGAAACTACTATAGTCCCTAAGAAAACTACCCCTGTATCTGGAACAAGGGAACCCATTTTCAGATTCACTTCCCATCTGTGGGAATGAAGAAAAGACAACAAGATCTCTGTATGAGAGTTTGCTTTTTGAAAAGATGGCGCCTGAACCATTATGTCGTCCAGGAAGGGTACCACAGCAATACCCGAAACCTGATCACTGCCAAGATAGCCCCCTCTGGGAGCCGTGGCATGGCCAAAGGGAAGAGCCACAAACTGAAGTGTTTGACAGAAAGGCAAAAATCAGGAACTTGAAAATACACGTCCTCCAGGTCTATGGTCACCATGAACTGACCCTCTTGGACCAAAGGAAGAATGGAACCACTGGTTTCCATTTTGAATGACGGTACCCTGAGAAAACTTGTTAAGACACTTTAGATCTATCAAAAAATGAAAAATTCCCCTTTTTTTCGGGAACCACAAACAGGAATGAATAGAATTCTAGACCCTGTACCCTTACAGGAACTGGAACATTCACTCACAGGGAAGAGAGTTCCCAAACACACTTCAAAAATACGTCACTGTTATCTGGCCTTCAGATAAAATTGAGAGGAGGAATCTGCCTTGGGAGGAAGGTATGAATTCTATGTAGAAAACCTGAGATACTATGTCCGCAGCCTATCTGGGACATATCATATCCATGTTTGAAGACAGAGAGATTCCGCCCCCCACCTGGACCGATCCCAGATTGGGGACAAGCTCCTTTAGGTCTATTCATAATGTGTCTACCTTGTGGTAGAAAAAAAATCTTTTCCACCCATAATATCAGAAATATTCCTGTCAGATCAAGACCAAACAAGGTCTTACTCTTGTAAGGAAATGCCAGAAGCTTGGACTCAGAGGAAAAATCCACTGACCATGAATATAGCCACAACGCCCCACGGACTAGCACAGCGAAGCCATATATCTTAGTTCCCGGCTTAAAAACTTGCATGGTATCATTAGAAATAAAAGAATTGGCTAGCTTAAGAGCCTTAATTCTGTTCTGGATCTCCTCCAAAAGAGTCCCTACCAAATTGGATCAAACAAGGCATCGCACCAATAAGATTCCGCACTTGACACAGTGGCAAAACAAACTTCCATGTAAGCCTTCAGCTTAGTCCATTGATCCTGAAAAGAACAGTTATCCTCTATAGGAATCATAGTTCTCTTAGCCAGAGAAGATATGCCCTACTACTACCGAGCGCCATGATATTTAATGGAGACAGCGACAGGAAACATCTTTCTAAAGACAGGAGACGGGGAAAAAGGAATCCCTGACTTCTCCCATTCCTGTGAAAAATCTCCTAGCATGGTCTGGAACAGGAAAAACTTCCACAGAGGAATCCTAGTATTTATAAAGTTTACTAGATTCTTTAGGGTTGATAATGACATATGCATCAGAGTCGCTCCAAAGTAGCCAAAACCTCCTTTAACCATACACAAAGGTGTTCAATCTTAAATCTGAAGGATACTGCTTCAGCATCAGAGACTACTGACGTATCCTCCTCATCAGAGCTATGAGGAAGTTAACCTGAGTAGCAGTAGGTGGACCAGAACCCTTACTATCTGAATCTCTAATGTTCCTCTTGCGATTTCCCTTTAGTATAGGAAAAGCAGATAATGCCACAGATACCGCTGAAGATACCTGAGCAGCAATTTCTCCAGGCAAATGAGCTCCTCCAGGAGATTGATAGGAACCGCAGTGCACTGCATATGACGCGATTGAGGCTTGGGACGTTCAAGGAGAGAGTTGTGGCATTGCCTGAACAGCATCAACTTGAGAGACATAGGGTTCGGTGGCAAAAAAACTCAAAATCTCAGCATGAGAAGGTAGTAGCTAAGCAAGCAACAAAAGATTTGCCTATAGGCAACATAAGTGCTGAAATATATAACAAACACAGGGATGTTCTAAAAATCTGGACTGAAGATTGCAAAGAAATATTTATTTTATCATAAAATATGTCCTAAGTATGTACTGAGACATTAACCATAGAACTGATACCTGTGAAAATTACCAGCCTTATGCTAGTTAAACAGTCTGAGAAGAAAAATAAAATGAAATGTTTTATTTTAACATTAGAGTTATGAGATAAACTTGCACTTTAAAACCAAACACTGAAGGGCTTAGAATTCCACGCTTTAGAGGAAAAACCGATTAGAGCAATGCTATATCGATCATTTCTTCTGAGGAACAGCCCACTATGTACCAGTTCAGATGTATATGTAAAAAATACTCGGCAACACAGGAGAGCTCTCTGCCAATTGTGCCTTAAACTCTGAAGACGCCATTCTGCTGTCTAACTATAGCGGAGACAAAACAGATCTCATGACCCACCCACTTTCACTTCTCCCATGATGGAGAAAATGCACTGCAACACAAGCCCCTGCTTCCAGATAACTCAGCAAGTACAATAGCGTCCTTCCCGCCACACAATAATGGCGGATCCGTTAAAACTGAAGTGTCTTGAACACATACAGAATTTTTCTAGGGGCCATGGTCACAAGCTGCTACAGAGTATAAGCATTAGCAACACTCCAAAAAACAGCCCAATAAGATAAAAATGAATAAAAACACTAGAGAAATAACGGAATCCTCACAACATGTAGTGCACCACAAAACTTGTGAGGGACTAATATGGCATTGAAACACAAATGTGCATAACAATTTAGCCAGCTTAGTTGAACCCAGAGAAAAGAATAAGGGATATACTTAAATTAACAATAAAAGCTTAACACTTACAGTGCCAGCCTCCCAGCCGCCAGTGGCTTCACTAGGGGGGTGTGGGGATTGCAGACTGCACCAGGTGACACATTGGGGAGGGGTGACACCAACTCCTAGTGACTCTACTGTGTCTTGCTATGGTTGGCACCACTGAGGTTTGAGCACACATACGAATACACTCTGGCCTGGGAGTGCCTATAGGGGAGTTAGAGCAAATCGGGCAATAACACACAGGTATTTATGGGAAAAGTAGAGTACAGATTGCAGCAGCCAGTGTTTTATAATGTTTTGCTACTCCATTAGATTTTGCTATCAATGTCACTGCGCAAAATCTAACAGGTAGCAAAAAATTATAACACACCAGCACGTCACCAAATACTAATCCTGGGAGTGGCAGCTCAGTACATGCATGTGACGTGTTGGGCTGGACTATAGAGCTCTCCTCCGGGGAGGCAACTGCAAGTAATGCGTGGAGATCTAAGAGGGCAAGTAAGATTGTTTATCCCACGTCTGTTTAATTATCCATCTGCTACGGCAAGTTCAGTGCTGTCAAACGTGAGGACCCAGCTGACGCTTCACCCAGGAATGTGTATAAAACACTGTGGCCTGCAGAGAAAAATGTAACTTATTGGCTAGCATAAAGGACTTTAGTTTGTTCCCAAGCAGTGCATTCCAGACCTTTTTGGTAGCTATAGAGTTAAATTGTACTCTGCATGCTATCTGCAGGGCAAGAGGTAGGGGTTGATCCTTGGTTAGTTTTGTCTTTGACAAAATGCCGGTTTAGAGCTACACCTCTCAGCTCAGCATTTCAGTAGTTCACTAAAAAAAATACTCAATAAAATAAAATGTGTAGTGTGTGTCTGTATGTATGTGTATATATATATATATATATATATATATATATATATACAGTAAATATGTATATACAGTATATTTGTGTGTGTATATATATATATATATATATATATATGTGTGTGTGTGTGGGTGTATATATATATATATATATATATATATATATAAAAATATATATAGTCCGAATTTAGCTGATTTGTTGAGTCATCCGATATATGGAAAGCCTAATACATTATATGAAAAAACAGACAAAGAACAAATGATCGTTTCACAAAATTGATTTTTGTATTTATTTGTGTCATTTGGTGGGAAAAAAGGTGTGGGAAGGGAGGAATGAGTTAAATTGTTTGGTAATCAGTTAATTTGTTTGTAATGATGTACAGGGGTCTAATCATTTGTGTGTCTACCGTCGCCTGGTCTAATCCTGCCATAGTATTATTAATGATTGATGTTAGAGACAGCCAGTCAGACAATAAATGTTGAATTTTAGCCATACAGGCTTGTTCAATCAAGCCTTAACCTAACATATGGAGGTGGGAGACTAGAGGAGGCTCAGTTATTTTAATCACTTTGACTAGAGCTATTGGAACATGCAGTTGTGTGACTTCTATTCCTCTGTGAGCCTGTCATTGACTCGCATTCAATCATAGGGTTGTATGTTCTGTTAAAACTGAAAGATTAATTAATTCAATTAATTCCCCCTGGAAATAACAATAACAAATCCAATATTTGTTCAAAAAAACAAAATTTAAAAATCATACTGTAAGAATAATAGAACCATTCACATAAAACTTCACAGGAAAATTGTATTATTAAGATGCAACAAAACTATTCACCAAAAATTGTATTTTATCAAAATCATAAAATTTGTATGTAAATTACACAGGAATAAATCATAAATATGAACAGGGTAAATTGTAATGTAAGTACACTGGATGTGCAAAAAAACAATAGTAATTCGTACTTACTGTATGAGTACAAAATACAAAGTGTAATTGTTGTTTTATTGTAAAATGGTCTGAACAGGGGAGTTCCATGGGTGTGTATGAAATTGTGTCTCAGAACCAAGTGTAATTTTCTAAACATTTCATTCCTACAAATCTTACAGTTTTTTATTACAAGCTAAAAGTTGGCGAGGTTTTATCAAAATACTTAATATCATAATAGAAAAACACATTTATACGACAGAAAGCAGCACAATGTGATTTGTTGTTGATGCAGGATTTCATTTTTAAAGTGCGCCCCTGCTCACTACTAACGTCGCTCTACCCAGCTAAGTTTCCCTTTCCAGCAAGCTCCATTACTTTCTATAGGAGACATCTCGCCACTCGCAGGAACTTCTAATTATCTAAATAATTCCACGAGGACTGTGAGGGTCAGTGTTAAAAACCATGTCTGATCCGGTAAAGTTTAGATAAATGGGTCCATACTGCTTCCGAATCAAATTATTTTCTGATCTCTGGTTAATTTTTGGGGCACAAATTGCTACTGCGAGCTCGCAGTAGCAAAAACCAGCCACTTCTAATGGCTTGTTATTTATCAAGCACCCGTAAATAGGCGAATTTGCCCGTTTACAGGCGCACTTGTAATCTAGCCCTAAATAGGATATTAAACACCTCTTGCTTTTGTGTAAGAAAATATGTTTCTCCCATTCTCCCTCCAGCCCGCGATCCCATTTACCAAGCCGCTATGGCTTCCCGACAGCCAAACGGCAATGTTCCATGGCAATCTAATGGCGCTAAAGCCCAGCGCAGTTAGGATGGCATGGAACATCTCAATGGCAGGAAGGGGTTAAAGGGATATTAGACAGTATGAAATGTTAAAAGAAAAATTACAATGCTCTTTATGTTTCAGCAGTTACCCTGCATAGCTCAGGAGAAATTGAATTCCAAAATTTCACTGACTGAATAGCAAAGTTCTAATATTATAGAGATCAAAACTATTATTAATATTATACTTTATTTATGAAGCGCCAACATATTCCGCAGCGCTGTCCATGGATACAATTCTTTTAAATAAAAAAATTATATGAAACTTGTAAGAGACAGGACAACATTTACAAACACACACAGGAGGAATTGAGGGCCCTATTCCTGTGGGAACTTATAATCTAGAAGGGTAGGAGGTTGAGAAACAGGAGGTGAGAACTGCAAGATTGAGAAAGATGTTAATGCAGAGTTAGATGAGGGAAATGTTAGGTAAGTGAAATGTATTTATTATTGAGTTGGGTGGTAGGCTCCCCTGAACAGAAAACTCTTCAAGGAGCATTTAAAGGAAGAAAGAATAGGGAAAAGCCTGACAGTACGAGGGAGAGTGTTCCAGAGGATAGGTGCTGCACGACAGAAGTCTTGCAGTCTAGCATGAGAGGAGGTGATAGTCGAAGATGCAAGGAGCAGGTCATTGTTGGATCTTAGTGGGCGGGCTGGAGTATACTTGTTTATTAGAGAGGATACGTAGAGGGGAGCGGCGTTGGTGAGAGCTTTAAATTTTGAATTTAATTCTGCTGTGAATGGGGAGCCAATGAAGGGACTTGCAGAGAGGTGCATCAGATACAGAGCGACGGGAAAGGTGGATCAGCCTGGCAGAGGCATTTAGGATGGATTGAAGGGGGAGAGGCGGGAAAGAGGAAGGCCAGCATGTAGGTTATTGCAATAGTCAAGTTGGGAAATAACAAGAGAGTGGATTATTTGCTTTATGGTGTTAGCACTCAGAAAAGGCCGAATCTTGGAAATATTGCGTAGATGGTTTGCGGCAGGATGTAGAAAGCGTTTAGATATGGAGGACGAAGGATAGATCTGAGTCAAGTGTAACTCTGAGGCAGCATACTTGGGGAGATGGGGAAATGGTGATGCCGTCAACAAGGATAGAGAAGTCAGAAGTCGGCATAGAGCTTAAGGGGGATAAGAAGGAGCTCATTCTTGGACATGTTAATCTTTAGGTGGTGAGAGGCCATCCAGTAAGAAATACCAGATAAGCAGTCATTGATTTTAGCAGCTCTAATCCTATTGGCTAATTGGAACAGCCAATAGGATTTTAGCGGCTCTAATCCTATTGGCTGATTGGAACCTTTCAGCCAATAGGAATGCAAGGGACGCCATCTTGGCTGACATCTCTTGCATTCAAGATCCAGTTTACGGCAGAGACCGTATTGAAGAGGAGCTCCTCGGCGGATGTTTTCAGGATGGACCCGCTCCGCACCGGATGTCTTCAGGATGGACTCGCTCCGGGCCGGATGGATGAAGATAGAAGAAGCCGCCTGGATGAAGACTTCGCCAGCTGGATGAAGATGGAAGAGGCCACCCCGATGAAGACTTCTTGCCGGCAGGATGGATCCTTAAAGCGGAACTTCAAAAACTGTAAGTGGATTGTTGGGGGTTATTGTTAGGTTTATTTAAGGTTTTTTTGGGTGGGTTTTATTTTTAGAGTAGGGTCTAGGCATGTAAAAGAGCTAAATGCCCTTTTAAGGGCAGTGCCCATACAAATGTCCTTTTCAGGGCAATGGGGAGCTAGGTTTTTTAGATAGGGTTTTTATTTGGGGGGGTTGGTTGTGTGGGTGGTGGGTTTTACTGTTGGGGGGTTGTTTGTATTTTTCTTTACAGGTGAAAGAGCTGATTTCTTTGGGGCTTTTAAGGGCCATTGGTAGTTTATTGTATGTTAGGGTTTTTTTTTATTTGGGGGGCTTTTTTTATTTTTATAGGGCTTTTAGATTAGGTGTAATTCTTTTTTATTTTTGATACTGTGTTTTTTTTCTGTAATTTAGTGTTTTTAATTTTTTGTAATTTAGCGTTTATTTTTTTGGTAATTTAGTTATTTTTAATTGTAGATTTAAAACATTTGAGTAGGGTTAGGGTATTTTTAATATGTAATATAGTTACTATAGTTTAGAATAATAGTTAGGGAAGGTTAATTAATAGTTTAATATTGTTTAATTTAATTCTACAGGTAAGTTTAAATTTATTATAAGATAGGGATGTTGTAATTTTAATGTAAAGTTAGCGGGTTGTTAGGTTTAGGGGTTAATAGCTTAATTTAGTTTATGGCGATGTGGGGGGCTGGCGGTTTAGGGGTTAATAGGTTTAGTTAGTGGTAGTTATGTGGGAGGCTAGGGTTTTAGGGGTTAATAACTTTATTTAGTTGTGGTGGGGTCCGGGAGCGGTGGAATAGGGATTAATAACTTTATTTAGTTGCGGTGGGGTCCGGGAGCTGCGGGATAGGGGTTAATAAATTTTATGTAGGTTGCGGCGATGTCGGGGCAGCAGATTAGGGGTGTTTAGACTTGGGGTATATGTTAGGGTGTTAGGTGTAAATGTAACTGGTTTTCTACCATATAAATCAATGGGATATCTGGCAGCATCGAACATAAGCTTTCTCTGCTTTCAGACTCCCATTGATTCCTATGGCATCCACGGCCTCCAGGGTGGCGGATTGAAAACCAGGTACGCTGGGCAAGAATAGCCGCGAGTGTACCTGTTAGAAATTTGATAACTTTGAAAAGTTGTCAAATAGAGCCGAATGTGTATTAGGAACATCTGTAATGACGTAAGCATTGATCTGTGTCGGATTGAGACTGGCGGATCGTATTTTACGTCACAGATTTCAAATTTTGCCGGTCTGTATGCTTTGATAAATAGGTCAAATCAAGCTCGCCATAATTACGCTGCGGAATTCCGGCGTATTTGGAATTGACGGCTTGATAAATAGGCCTCATAGCATACAGCTTTAAAAAGTTTCTAATTTACTTCTATTTGTTGAAGTGATACCTAGGTAGTTTGCTGGAGCACTACATGGCAGGAAATAGTGCTGCCATCTAGTGCTCTTGTCAGGGACGAAGCTACAGGGGGTGCAGAGGTCGCAATTGCGACTGTGCCCCCAAGGGTGGGGGCCCAGCTTAAATTTTTTTTTTTTTTTACAATAAAAACATTGACCTGCCACTACCTGCACTGATATCATGTGAGTGTAACATGATGCTTCACTAGTGTCTCTGACTACAGGGATTAGTGTTTCTGTTTAACCCATTGGTGTTTGTGTGTGTGTATATGTGTGTATGTATGTATGTGACTGTGTGTGTATTTATGAATGTATTTGTATATTTGTGTATGTATGTATGTGACTGTGTGTGTATTTATGAATGTATGTGTGTATGTATCAATGTGACTGTGTGTGTATTTATGAATGTATTTGTATATTTGTGTATGTATGTATGTGACTGTGTGTGTATTTATGAATGTATGTGTGTGTGTGTGTGTGTGTGTGTGTGTTTGTGGAACCAGCAAATTACAGACCTTGTTACTACAGCATGGGGGGGGTGGGGGTAAACAGTGTCACTATATACAGTACGGGGAGGCTAGACCATGTCACAGACTATTGTGGTCACTTTATAAAGTACTTGTGTGGGTAGGGTCAGGCCAGCCATCTCACCGGCAGATTACAGACTGTGTCACTGACTCACTATATACAGTACTGGTGAATTAAACAGTGTCACTATATACAGTAATAGGGGGTCAGACCATCTCACAGACTGTGGGCACAGGACATTTTTTTTCTGTGTTAAATGTAAAAAAAAAAAGGGAAAAAAAAAAAGATATGTATCAAATTCACTTTTTTTGGGGGTGGGGGGCCGTTCTTAGATTCTTGTACCTGGGCTCTGTGGTTTCTAGTTACGCCTCTGTTTCTTGCAAATGGATAACATTCTTGCAAAACTGCTGCCGGCTTTTCAACAAAAGATATCAACAGAATGAAGAAAATTAAATAAAATAAGTAAATTAGAAAGTTGTTTCATATTACATGTTCTTTCTGAATCAAAAGAAGAAAAATATTGGGTTTCATCTCCCTTTAAAGGGCGATAAAGCAACTCGAGATTAAATTATCACAAAAATATAACACTAGAAAACATTACTTGCACTACCTGGAAGCTGCTATGTTCACCTTTACTTCAGTAGAATGCAGCTGTGTGAGCACGCACATGCGCAGTAGTATGCGATTACGTCACACAAACATTACAAACACACACTGGTTGTGAATCCCAGATCGTGTATACATTTTATTTCTTTTCCAAAATTGTCTTTATATGAAATAATAAAACATATTAATAAATAATATAAACATATAAATACATTATATACGTTAAACATAGTGATTTAGTTTAACAAAAATCTGTAGGTAGTAAATTTCGATTACTATATATACTGTGTGTATATATATATATATATATATATATATTTATATAGTAAAATAAAAGGAAGGTGTGGCCCAGGCACTGGAAAGTAAGTGCTAGATACCTAAAATATGCTGCCAAAATTCACTTACTGTGTTGTCTGAGTCCCCTCCAATCCAGAAACATAATAAAAGGTAATTTTATAGAAATTCAAGAGATAGGTGGATTGGCGCAAAAACTGGTGTATAATTTTTTCCCCCCTGATAGTGATAGTTTTGATAAATAAATATAAATATGCATATAAATATGGTTCAATCTATAGTGGACCTCTTAGGTGACCAAAGTTGCTAGTGGTAACGCAATGTTAGTGTTGATTTACACATACATTAAACAAAAATAATTTTTTTATATCAATCAATAAACCTTTAAAAAATCTTAAAAAAATACAATATAATTCATATGCCTAAAACACTGAAGTTAAGAACAGGAATGAAAGATTTATCGTAGAATTTCCTTGAAAGTCCCAGCAATTAGTGAATAATATAAGAGTTCATATTGCACATAAAGTTGATTAAACAAAACATAAATAATTAGGAGGTCAGGATCCCGGTCCCTTTTGGGTCTCTACTTACACTAGACTTGTGCGCGGTGAAAAAATTTGTTTCGGATTGATTTGGATGTTTTCGAATTTCGTTTTCGGATCGATTCAAATTCGGATACATTCAAAGGCATTTGTTTCGGATTCGTTCGGATTCGATTAGTAAATTCGGAAGTTCGGTATGTGTTAGGTGGGATGTGCTGTGTATTATATTAGTATTATGTACTGTAATATTAGGTGTAACCCATAGCAGAGTGATATAACCTAATATACAGTACAATACTAGTGTAATTTTGATTAGTGCATGGCCATCCGAATGCTACGAATAAATCCAAACTAATTTGGATTTATTCGTTAGATTCGGTGCTACGGTTATTCAGAAATTTGAATCGATCCGAATCTCCGAATTTGACAAATTCATCCGAATTTAAATTCGGAACGAAACGCACATGTCTAACTTACACTCTTCTACCTCAATCGATATGAGGTAAGGGCCGCACAGTATAGGTAGAGTCTGGTCCCAGACACCGGGTGAAGCTTGTCTCCTGGAAATGTTATCAAACTTTGTCCAAAGATGTGATTCCAGATTGCATGAAACACAAATTTAGAGAGGGATAGTGCAACCCAGTTTTATTCATTAAAAACATACAACGAATAGCCAAACATTAGTTGCTCACATTTAAGAACCTCAATAATTATGAGGTAATTCAAAACAGTTTTCAACAAAAATAGGTGCACAAGTCTCCCAAATTGAATCAG
The DNA here is from genome assembly GCF_027579735.1 of Bombina bombina. Lineage (NCBI taxonomy): Eukaryota > Metazoa > Chordata > Amphibia > Anura > Bombinatoridae > Bombina > Bombina bombina. The sequence goes on along the minus strand of NC_069508.1, from coordinate 115,151,989 downwards.
TAGTTGGACAAGCTGATTTAAAAACTTGGCGTTCTCGCAGTAATAATCCTTACGCGTTTCAAAGGTTAGTGCTATATGCTCCTTCTTCATCAGAGGAAAAATTACTCATTTTTTTTCTCTGATGAAGAAGGAGCCTATAGCACTAACCTTTGAAACGCGTAAGGATTATTACTGCAAGAATGCCAAGTTCTTAAATGTATTTTATATTGGCCAAACAGCAGGTGCAGTCAGGTTATTATTGCAATGAATGTTCATAGCTTATCTTGCTCATCCCAACTCGTAAATTGTTAGTAGCTATAGCGGTGTAATGCTTTAAGCAAGGTGTACAGTTCAGGCAGCTATATATGTAGCATTAGCAAAGTAATCAAGTAAAGCAGCCAAGTTTGGTATTTGGCACATATAAGCAGGTTATGATGGAACACCGGCACTCAAGGATCAATTCCACCAGATTCAGATTGTAGATCACATCAAAGGGATAGTAAAGTCCAAATAAAACTGTCATGATTCAGATAGGGCATGCAATTTTAAACAACTTTCTCATTTACTTTTATCAATTTTTTTTTGTTCTCTAGGTATTCTTAGTTGAAAGCTAAATCTAGGTAGGCTCATATGCTAATTTCTAAGCCCTTGAGGACACTGAACCCAATTTTTTTCTTTTGTGATTCAGATAGAGCATGCAATTTTAAGCAACTTTCTAATTTTCTCCTATTATCAAATTTTCTTCATTCTCTTGCTATCTTTATTTGAAAAAGAAGGCATCTAGGCTTTTTTTTTTTGGACAGCACTTTTTTATTGGTGGATGAATTTATCCACCGATCAACAAGAACAACCCAGGTTGTTCACCAAAAATGGGCCGCCATCTAAACTTACATTCTTGCATTTCAAATAAAGATACCAAGAGAATGAAGAATATTTGACAATAGGAGTAAATTAGAAAGTTGCTTAAAATGTCATGCTCTATCTGAATCACGAAAGAAAAAATTTGGGTTTAGTGTCCCTTTAACTGAATGCATTTGACAGTTTTTTTCACAGCAAGAGGGCGTTAGTTCATATGTTTCATATAAATAACAATTAGCTAGATTACGAATTGTGAGCGCTATAGAGAAATTAACGAACGCAACAAAAGTTGCGTTATTTAATCCCCTATAGCGCTGCCATTACAAGTTTTTCAAAACCTGGCTTGTGCGTGCGATATGGGGTTTTTAAGCTACATACCGCATCAAAAACAAGCGCTGTTTTGACGTGCTCGTGCACGCTTTCCCCATAGACATCAATGGGGAGAGCGGGTCAGAAAAAAGTCTAACACCTGTGATCGCGAAATGAAAAGCTCCGTAATGCAGCCCCAATGATGTCTATGGGGAAAGAAAACTAACATGTAAACCTAAAACCCTAACATAAACCCTACATCTAAACACCTCTAATCTGCTGCCCCCAACATCGCCAACGCCTGCCTACAGTTATTTACCCCTAATCTGGCGCTCCTGATATCGTCGCCACCTAAATATAGGTATTAACCCCTAATCTGCCGCTCCCGATATCGCCCCACTATACTAAAGTTATTAACCCCATTCTGCCGTACCCTAACATCGCCGCCACTATATTAAAGTTATTAACCCCTATTCCGCTGCTCCCTGACATTGCTGCAACTAAATAAATTTATTAACCCCTAAACTTCTGGACTCCAACATCACTACCACTAAAAAAAACTATTAACCCCTAAACCGCCAGCCCCCCACATCGCAACAACCTAAATTAAACTATTAACCCCTACACCTACCCCTAAACCTAACCCTAACCCTAAGTCTAACATAACCCTAACCCTAACACCCCCTAACTTTAACATAATAAAAATAGATCTAAATTAAATTTACAATTATTAACTAAATAATAAAACTAAATACATACTTACCTGTGAAATAAAACCTACGCTAGCTACAATATAACTAATAGGTTTTATTTTTATTTCACAGGTAAGTTTGTATTTATTTTACCTAGGTATACTAGTTAATAAATAGTTATTAACTATTTACTAACTACCTAGTTAAGATAACTACAAAATTACCTGTGAAATAAAACCTAAGATACCTTACACTAAAACCTAAAATTAAAAAAAATAAAAAACCTACCATTACAAAAAAATAAAAAAACTACCATTACAAAAAACAAAAAAAATGAAATTATCCAAAAAAATAAAAAATATTCCTATTCTAATACCCTTTAAAAAAAGAAAAACCCACCCCAAAATAAAAAGCCTAATCTAGAATAAACTACCAAGGGCCCTTAAAAGGGCCTTTTGGGGGCCCTTAAAATGGCCTTTTGTAGGGCATTGCCCTAAGTTAAACAGCTCTTTTGCTACAAAAAAACAAACACCCCTTAACCCCCTAAAAAAATACATTACACAAAATAACAAACAAATTATCAAAAATAATAAAAAGTATTCCTATTCTAATACCCATTAAAAAAAACACCACCCCAAAATAAAAAACCTAATCTAGAATAAACTACCAATGGCCCTTAAAAGGACCTTTTGTAGGGCATTGCCCTAAAGATATCAGCTCTTCTTGTGAAACAAAAATACAAATACCCACTAACATTACAAACCCCCACCCCCAAACCCACAAAATAAAAAAAACTATCTAAAAAACCTAAGCTACCCATTGCCCTGAAAAAGGCATTTGTATGGGAATTGCCCTTAAAAGGGCATTTAGCTCTTTTGCTGCCCAAACCCTAATCTAAAAATAAAACCCCCCCAAAAAAAACCTTAAAAAAACCTAACACTAACCCCCGACAATCCACTTACAGTTTTTAAAGTCCCGCTTGAACGATCTTCATCCCGGTGGAGAAGTCCTCATCCAGGCGGCGAGAAGCCTTCATCCAGACGGCTTCTTCAATCTTCGTCCAGGCGGCCTCTTCAATCTTCATCCAGGCGGCATCTTCTATCTTGATCCCGGCAGAGCGGGTCCATCCTAAAGACATCCAGTGCAGAGCATCCTCTTCTTACGGTCGCTGCTGTACACTGAATCTTCAATGCAAGGTACGCGATTCAAGATGGCGTCCCTTGCATTCCTATTGGCTGAAAGATTTGAATCAACCAATAGGAATTAGAGTTGCTAAAATACTATTGGCTGTTCAAATCAGCCAATAGGATTTAAGCAACTCTAATTCTATTGGATGATGAATCAGTCAATAGAATGAGAGTGGCTTAAATCCTATTGACTGTAAAAGAGCTAAATGCCCATCCAAATGCCCTTTTTCAGGGCAATGGGTAGCTTAGTTTTTTTTTAGAGTTAAGTTTTTTATTTTGGGGGGTTGGTTGGGTTGTGGGTTTTACTGATGGGGGGTCTTTGTATTTTTTTTCAGGGAAAAGAGCTGATATCTTAGGTGTAATTCTTTTTTATGTTTGATAATTTTGTTTGTTATTTTCCGTAATTTAGTGTTTGTTATTTTTTGTAATTTAGTATTTTCTTTTTTGTAATTAGATAGTTTGTAATTTTTAGAGTAGTGTTAGGATTTTTTAATGTGCAGTTTAGTTTATTTAATTGGTAGTTAGTTTAATATTAGTTAAATAGTTATATTAGTTTAATTGTTAGTTTAAACTTAGTTTTTTAATTTGACAGGTAAGTTTTAATTTAATTTAAGATAGGGAAATTGTAATTTTAATATAAAGTTAGGGGTGCGTTAGGTTTAGGGGTTACTAGTTTAAATTTGTTTTTTTGCTATGTGGTGGCTTTCGGTTTAGGGGTTAATAGTTTAGTTTAGTATATTTCGTTGTGGGGGGCTTGCGGTTTAGGGGTTAATAGGTTTATTATAGTGGCGCGGTGTAGGGCTTAATAACTTTAGTATAGTGGGGGTGATGCGGGAGGGTGGCGGTTTAGGGGTTAATAAGTTTATTATAGTGGTGACGATGTCAGGGAGCGGCGGAATAGGGGTTAATATTTTTTTAAAGTGGTGGCGATATCGGGAGCGGCAGATTAGGGGTTAATAAATTGAACATAGTGTTTGCGATGCGGGAGGGCCTCGGTTTAGAGGTTAATAGGTAGTTTATGGGTGTTTAGTGTACTTTGTAGCAGTTTAGTTATGAGTTTTATGTTACAGATTTTTAACATAAAACTCATAACTACTGCTTTTAGATGGTGTTACGGATCTTGTCGTTTTAGGCTGTAACGCCTTTTTTTAGCCTCACCGCAAAACTCGTAATGGCAGCGGTATGGAAATCCCATTAAAAAACTTAATTTTTACGAGTGCGGTACTGAAGTTACGTTACAGGCTAAAAGGCTTGCAGTAAAGCTATACCGACAAGACTCGTAATGACTGTGTTGCTGTTTTAACGCCAAAATATTTTCAGCTTTATAAGATGAACGCACAACTCGTAATATAGCTGAATGTGCTTGTGCACATGGACTTATTTAAGAGTCAGCACTAATTGCCTGAAATGCAAGTCTGTCAAAAGATCTGAGACAAGGAGGCAGTCAGCAGAAGCTTAGATACAAGGTATTTACAGAGGTAAAAAGTATATTTCTATAACAGTGTTGGTTATGCAAAACTGGGGACTGGCAAATAAAGTGATTATCTTTTTAAACAATAACATTTCTGGTGTTTACTATCCCTTTAATATCAAATGCAAACAATGTCTGCTCATAGAGCGATCTCACCCATATTCCAGGGGTACACAATGCGTATGAGAAGGCACAATCATCCTGAGTGCATATGCCACCAGCTACAGGCGAGCATCAGTTCCGCAGAAGGTGAACCAACCCATGCAGACTGCATCAATGCTATACAACTGTATGCAGCAGATCGAATAAAACTCAAAACAACTACAGGTGGCCCTCGGTTTATAATGGTTCAATTTACACCGTTTCAGAATAACAACCTTTTTTTCCAGTCATGTGACTGCTATTGAAAATAATTGAGAAGCAGTGCATTTATTAAAATAGCCAGTAGGTGGAGCTGTCCGCTTGTGTTGCAGCAAAGTCAAGCAAGCTGAAATTAATCAGTTGAACCAGACCTGCGCTATTGAGCAGATTTCAAAGGAACACGATCTTCCTGTGGATCTTCAGTCCAGATTGGAATGCATAGAAAGAACTGTTTGCAGAAAAATGCAAGTGAAGTCTGTGTTGTGTGATTATTTTATTAGGTTTATAATGCTGTTTAGCAAATGTTTTTGTTCATTTAACTTAGTTTAATTATATATTCTTTGTTGTGTGATTATTTTATTAGGTTTATAATAATAATGTATTAGGTGTTACTTATGACAATTTTGAGAGGGGCCTGGAACCTAACTCCCTCACTTCCCATTGACTTACTTTATAAACTGGGTTTCAATTTACAACGGTTTCGATTTACAACCATTCCTTCTGGAACCTAACCCTGGCGTAAACTGAGGGCTACCTGTATACTCCTTCTATTTTCACTTTTAAGTTAGGAGGTTGGATATAGACATTCACTTTATTAAAGGGACAGTTAATGTATTGCAAAAGAAACCCACATTGAACAAACCTGCCACAAAAAAATGGACAACCCAACTTCTAAATGTTTAATCTGATTAGAACTGCAGCATTTTCGTTTCTTTTTTTTAATCCCCTGACCGCCCTTCTGCTGCTTCTGCTTCAGTGTTGCTGATACAACACTTGCCCATGTGTCTCAACAAACATTGCTTTCAGCAGAGACGCAGGAGCTCATTGTAACTGCTCCAGTGACACTGAGAAAAAAAAATAGCTGATAATTTCTCAAGTGAGGTATCTGAAAAATAGCAAATCGGTGGAGTTTTCAATCGGGATTTCTTTTTTATAATATGTTTACTGTCCCTTTAAGGGGAAAAAAAGATGATTCAGATAGAGCATGTCATTTTAAGATGCTTTTAAATTCACTTTTTTTCAAACATGCTTTGTTCTCTTGGTATGACTTGTTAAAAAAAACAAAAAAAAAACGCCCATATCATACACTAGTGGGAGCTAGCTGCTGCTAATTGGTGCCTGCACACATTTGTCTTTTGTGATTGACTGACTAGATGTGTTCATCTTGCTGCCAGTAGTTCAATGCTGTTCCTTCTGCAAAGGATTACAAGAGAACAAAGCAAATTTGATAATGGAAGTAAATTGGAAAATGGTATGTTCTATCCAAATCATGAAAGAAAATTTTAGGGTTTCCTGTCCCTTTAACCATGAAGATAATGATTTTGTGTTGCTTTAAAGAGGTAAAGATTCCAAGTTTTGGGGTATCACCGGCAGAAGCATGTTAGGATTGTGATCACTGAAAAAAAACACTGACAATACCGGATAATGATCAGAAATAGTTAGCTAAACAAGTAATGCAAAATCGCACTTAAAATAGCACTTAAACCCTAGAAAGCAAAGGTGAGTCTGCACCTAACTACCCCTTATTTACTATCTTATTGCCCCATTCTACCATTCTAAGACCCAAGTGCTGAGATGAAGTTTTCTGCAAACAAACTTGGAAAACTGGGTTAGAAACTTACGGCTAGATTTAGAGTTTTGTCGGTAACGACCCGCGTAGCTAACGCTGGCTTTTTTCTGGCCGCACCTTTAAAATAACTCTGGTATTGAGAGTCCACAGAATGGCTGCGTTAGGCTCCAAAAAAGGAGCGTATAGCATATTTAACGCAACTTCAACTCTCGATACCAGAGTTGCTTACGGACGCGGCCAGCCTCAAAAACGTGCTCGTGCACGATTCCCCCATAGGAAACAATGGGGCTGTTTGAGCTGAAAAAAAACCTAACACCTGCAAAAAAGCCGCGTTCAGCTCCTAACGCAGCCCCATTGTTTGCTATGCCCCCCACAACGTCGCCTCCACCTGCCTACACTTATTAACCCCTAATCTGCCGACCGGACCTGAGCGCTACTATAATAAAGTTATTAACCCCTAATCCGCCTCACTAACCCTATAATAAATAGTATTAACCCCTAATCTGCCCTCCCTAACATCGCCGACACCTAACTTCAATTATTAACCCCTAATCTGCCGACTGGAGCTCACCGCTATTCTAATAAATGTATTAACCCCTAAAGCTAAGTCTAACCCTAACACTAACACCCCCCTAAATTAAATATAATTTTAATCTAACGAAATTAATTAACTCTTATTAAATAAATAATTCCTATTTAAAGCTAAATACTTACCTGTAAAATAAATCCAAATATAGCTACAATATAAATTATAATTATATTATAGCTATTTTAGGATTAATATTTATTTTACAGGTAACTTTGTAATTATTTTAACCAGGTACCATAACTATTAAATAGTTAAGAACTATTTAAAAGCTAAAATAGTTAAAATAATTACAAATTTACCCGTAAAATAAATCCTAACCTAAGTTACAATTAAACCTAACACTACACTATCAATAAATTAATTAAATAAAATACCTATAATTATCTACAATTAAACCTAACACTACACTATCAATAAATAAATTAAATACAATTCCTACAAATAAATACAATGAAATAAACTAACTAAAGTACAAAAAATAAAAAAGAACTAAGTTACAAAAAATAAAAAAATATTTACAAACATTAGAAATATATTACAACAATTTTAAACTAATTACACCTACTCTAAGCCCCCTAATAAAATAACAAAGCCCCCCAAAATAAAAAAAATGCCCTACCCTATTCTAAATTACTAAAGTTCAAAGCTCTTTTACCTTACCAGCCCTGAACAGGGCCCTTTGCGGGGCATGCCCCAAGAAGTTCAGCTCTTTTGCCTGTAAAAAAAAAACATACAATACCCCCCCCAACATTACAACCCACCACCCACATACCCCTAATCTAACCCAAACCCCCCTTAAATAAACCTAACACTAAGCCCCTGAAGATCTCCCTACCTTGAGTCGTCTTCACCCAGCCGAGCCAAATTCTTCATCCAAGCGGAGCAAGAAGAGGTCCTCCATGCGGTAGAAGTCTTCATCCAAGCGGGGCAGAAGAGGTCTTCCATCCGATTGAAGTCTTCATCCAAGAGGCATCTTCTATCGTCATCCATCCGGAGCGGAGCGGCAGCATCCTGAAGACCTCCGACGCGGAACATCCATCCTGGCTGACGACTGAACGACGAATGACGGTTCCTTTAAATGACGTCATCCAAGATGGAGTCCCTCAAATTCCGATTGGCTGATAGGATTCTATCAGCCAATCGGAATTAAGGTAGGAAAAATATGATTGGCTGATTGAATCAGCCAATCAGAATGAGCTCACATTCTATTGGCTGATCGGAACAGCCAATAGAATGCAAGCTCAATCTGATTGGCTGATTGGATCAGCCAATCGGATTGAACTTGATTCTGATTGGCTGATTCCATCAGCCAATCAGAATATTCCTACCTTAATTCCGATTGGCTGATAGAATCCTATCAGCCAATCGGAATTCGAGGGACGCCATCTTGGATGACATCATTTAAAGGAACCATCATTCGTCGTTCAGTCTTCGGCCAGGATGGATGTTCCGCGTCGGAGGTCTTCAGGATGCTGCCGCTCCACTCCGGATGGATGACGATAGAAGATGCCTCTTGGATGAAGACTTCAATCGGATGGAAGACCTCTTCTGCCCCGCTTGGATGAAGACTTCTACCGTATGGAGGACCTCTTCTTGCTCCGCTTGGATGAAGAATTTGGCTTGGCTGGGTGAAGACGACTCAAGGTAGGGAGATCTTCAGGGGCTTAGTGTTAGGTTTATTTAAGGGGGGTTTGGGTTAGATTAGGGGTATGTGGGTGGTGGGTTGTAATGTTGGGGGGGGTATTGTATGTTTTTTTTTTACAGGCAAAAGAGCTGAACTTCTTGGGGCATGCCCCGCAAAGGGCCCTGTTCAGGGCTGGTAAGGTAAAAGAGCTTTGAACTTTAGTAATTTAGAATAGGGTAGGGCATTTTTTTATTTTGGGGGGCTTTGTTATTTTATTAGGGGGCTTAGAGTAGGTGTAATTAGTTTAAAATTGTTGTAATATATTTCTAATGTTTGTAAATATTTTTTTATTTTTTGTAACTTAGTTCTTTTTTATTTTTTGTACTTTAGTTAGTTTATTTCATTTTATTTATTTGTAGGAATTGTATTTAATTTATTTATTGATAGTGTAGTGTTAGGTTTAATTGTAGATAATTATAGGTATTTTATTTAATTAATTTATTGATAGTGTAGTGTTAGGTTTAATTGTTACTTAGGTTAGGATTTATTTTACAGGTAAATTTGTAATTATTTTAGCTATTAAATAGTTCTTAACTATTTAATAGCTATTGTACCTGGTTAAAATAATTACAAAGTTACCTGTAAAATAAATATTAATCCTAAAATAGCTATAATATAATTATACTTTATATTGTAGCTATATTAGGATTTATTTTACAGGTAAGTATTTAGCTTTAAATAGGAATAATTTATTTAATAAGAGTTAATTAATTTCGTTAGATTAAAATTATATTTAATTTAGGGGGGTGTTAGTGTTAGGGTTAGACTTAGCTTTAGGGGTTAATACATTTATTAGAATAGCGGTGAGCTCCAGTCGGCAGATTAGGGGTTAATAATTGAAGTTAGGTGTCGGCGATGTTAGGGAGGGCAGATTAGGGATTAATACTATTTATTATAGGGTTAGTGAGGCGGATTAGGGGTTAATAACTTTATTATAGTAGCGGTGTGGTCCGGTCGGCAGATTAGGGGTTAATAAGTGTAGGCAGGTGGAGGCGACGTTGAGGGGGGCAGATTAGGGGTTAATAAATATAATATAGGGGTCGGCGGTGTTAGGGGCAGCAGATTAGGGGTACATAAGGATAACGTAGGTGGAGGCTCTTTGCGGTCGGCAGATTAGGGGTTAATTATTGTAGGTAGCTGGCTGCGACGTTGTGGGGGGCAGGTTAGGGGTTAATAAATATAATATAGGGGTCGGCGATGTTAGGGCAGCAGATTAGGGGTACATAAGGATAACGTAGGTGGCGGTCGGCAGATTAGGGGTTAAAAAAATGTATTTGAGTGTCGCGATGTGGGGGGGGCCTCGATTTAGGGGTATATAGGTAGTTTATGGGTGTTAGTGTACTTTAGAGTACAGTAGTTAAGAGCTTTATGAACCGGCGTTAGCCCAGAAAGCTCTTAACTACTGACTTTTTTCTGCGGCTGGAGTTTTGTCGTTAGATTTCTAACGCTCACTTCAGACACGACTCTAAATACCGGAGTTAGAAAGATCCCATTGAAAAGATAGGATACGCAATTGACGTAAGGGGATATGCGATATGGAAAAGTCGCGGCTGAAAAGTGAGCGTTAGAGCCTTTTTTGAATGAGTCCAAATACCGGCGGTAGCCTAAAACCAGCGTTAGGAGCCTCTAACGCTGGTTTTCACGGCTACCGCCAAACTCCAAATCTAGGCCTTAGAATGTGACATGAAGTACCTTTCTAGCATAACAAGGACTTGTTTTTCTGACTAGTGTGTTTGGTTACAAGGATCATCAGAAGGTCATTATAAAGCTATGACCGTAGGTTTTTAAACCCTTTCTGTAGTTAAATGGATCAATTAGTCCAGTTAATAATTAGCTTATTTGCTGTTTAAAAACTTTGCAAAGCATTTTCTGCAGTAAAACACCTATAGCCACTCAATGAGGCTAATCAGTTAAAAAAAATAATAATAAAATTGAGACTCACAGAAGATCCACTAGCAGAGATATGTAATGCAGTGTATTATTAAGAGTCATGAAAGTCAAAATTAAAGGAACACTAAATTAAAACTTAAACTTTCATGATTCAGATAGAGCACACAATTGTAAATAACTTTACAATTCACTTCCATTATCTAAATGTGCACAGTCTTTTTATATTATTATTTTCTGAGGACCAGCTGCTACTGAGCATGTGTTACAATTCCCAGAATATACGTATATGCATTTTGTGATTGGCTGATGATGGATGTCCCATGATGCAGGGTGAAGGAATATGTAATAAACTTTAAAATGTGTCAGAAAAAAAATCAACTTCATATTTGAAATTCTGAGTAAATGCTTTTGCATTGTCTTTTTATTATTAATTTGTTTATTAAAGGGACATATAACTGCATGTAATGGACACAACTGTAAAGACTAATATGCACAGATACTCCCCTCCCCATCCCCTACATATGAAAAGACCCTTTACACAACTAGGAGCAAGTTGGATAAGGTAGACAACAATCTACTTCTAAAACTTTTGGGCTTGGTTAGGAGTCTTAAAATCAGCACAATGTTATAAAAAAAGCAAAACTATGCATTTTAAAAAAACCAAAAAAAAACAAAAAAACCTGTATGAATAAAGCTTTAATGAATCTAGACCATGATACAAACTCACCTCTAAAATGTCATCCGTGGCCATTTCAGAGTGTCAAGCACACGTGTAACATAATAGAATTATTAATAAATGTCTTGGAATACTTGCAAAGATGTCAGAAAGGTCAAATGGGATTTTATAAAGTGCCTTTAGGTGCTGAATTTGATAAGTGTAAAACGGTCTCAAAAACCTTTTTAAAATTATTGAGATGATGGATTCTGAACTCCAAGAAAATTTCAGCTCCATGTTTTCAACAAAGGATACCAAGAGAACAAACAAATTAGATAATAAAAGTAAAATTGAAAGTTGTTTAAAATCACATGCTCTATCAGAATAATGAAAGGAAAAAAATTGAGTTTCACATCCCATTAAGTACATGACAATATGGGATATAAAACCTGTGGCTTCAAACTAGCAAATAACAATTCAGCCTCAAATCTCAATAATACAATTATCTCACAGGTGAAGGCTTGTACGTGCACGTAAATATCTCAACAAATAAGGAAGCATAGAACAGTAGATCATATATGCACTTACACTATATCATAGTTCAAGTGGGTTACAATTAGGGATAGGCGAATGTGTTTATATTCGAATGTTAGAACGAATGTTATTGTAGAAATTCGATTTACGTTAAAGAATGTTGATAAGAACAAATATTCTTAAAAGTTCTATTCGAACGAACGAATGTATCAAAATTCGCTTTAAATTTCAAATTTTTAGAAACATTCACCCATCCCTAGTTACAATAAAGCCTATTAAACCTGTTCAGTAGCACAATTACAACAAAGATTAAAGGGACACGAAACTCAAATTTTTTCTTCCATGATTCAGATAGAGAATACAATTTTAAACAACTTTCTAATCTACTTCTATTATCTAATTTATTTCATTCTCTTGGTATCATTTGTTGAAGGAGCAGCAATGTACTAATGGTTTCTAACTGAACACATGGGTGAGCCAATCACAATCGATATATATATATGCAGCCACCAAATAACAGCTAGAATCCATGTTCTCTGCTGCTCCTGAGCTTGCCAAGATAAACCTTTCAGCAAAGGATAACAAGAGAAGGAAGCAAATTAAATAATAGAAGTAAATTGAAAAATTGTTTAAAATTGTATTCTCTATCTGAATCATGAAAGAAAAATTTTGGGTTTCATGTCCCTTTAAGTTAACATGCACTTATGCACAGTTCAAACACACCTAATTAAAAACTAATTGATAACGTAAGGTTGGTGATAATAACAACCTCAAGTTTTAAAACATATAACCCCCCTGATATAGCTGACTCATAAGAAAAAGATTTCTCCTTCTGAGAAACTAAGGGTCACTTTTGGACCACTGAGCTTATATTCTAATCATTGTTGGGTGGAAAACTGGGTACTAAAATTTGGGTGGAAAACTGGGTACTAAAATTATAGAGAGACACTTGTGGACCCTTGTAGGTACCAAGTGGGAAAAATCACAAAAGCAAATGTACTATAAAACTATGACTAAGAAAACCAGGAAAAGAGAATAAGATAAAATCTTTTTTTTTTTTTTAAATGGGGAAACCTAGAAACACCTAGAAACCTAGAAATTGATCATTTACCCTTTTTATCACTCTATCTATATACAAGAGGCTATGCTAAGAGGAGATATCCTCCAATTTTGATCATACAATAGGGGAGAGATGGGGGAAATAGGTCGGGGGGGGAGGGGGGAGGGAATGGACGGGGGTGAGAGAATTAGAACTTTCTTGTTTTTTTTCTTTTCTTTGTCCTTATCTGCCTGTATTTCCAAATGCTATTTGGATGTAATTAAAATTTATATTTAAAAAAGGGAGAAAAAAAGAGGGAATAATAAGGGGGGGAGGGATTGAGTCTTGAGTAAGAAATTATAAAAAAACATACGCCTAGATTACGAGTTTGGCGTTAGCTTTAAAAAGCAGCGTTGAGAGGTCCCAACGCTGCTTTTTAACGCCCGCTGGTATTACGAGTCTGGCAGGTACAGGTTCACCGCTCACTTTTCTTCCGCGACTCGAGGCTACCGCAAAACCCCTTATGTCAATTGCGTATCCTATCTTTTTAATGGGATTTGCCTAACACCAGTATTACGAGTCTTGGAAGAAGTGAACGGTAGACCCTCTCCTGTCAAGACTTCTACCGCATTTAAAAGTCAGTAGTTAAGAGTTTTATGGGCTAACGCCGGAACATAAAACTCTTAACTAAAGTGCTAAAAGTACACTAACACCCATAAACTACATATTAACCCCTAAACCGAGCGCCCCCCCCCCACATCGGAAACACTTAAATAAATTATTTAACCCCTAATCTGCCGACCGGACATCGCCGCCACTTTAATAAATATATTAACCCCTAAACCGCCGCACTCCCGCCTCGCAAACACTAGTTACATTTTATTAACCCCTAATCTGCCGTCCCTAATATCGCCAACACCTACTTACATTTATTAACCCTAATCTGCCACCCCCAAAGTCGCCGCTACTATATTACATTTATTAACCCCTAATCTGCCACCCCCAACGCCGCTGCTACTATATTAAATTTATTAACCCCTAAACCTAAGTCTAACCCTAAGTCTAACCCCCCCTAACTTAAATATAATTTAAATTAAACGAAATAAATTTAACATAATTAAATAAATTAATCCTATTTAAAACTAAATACTTACCTATAAAATAAACCATAAGCTAGCTACAACATAACTAATAGTTACATTGTAGCTAGCTTAGGATTTATATTTATTTTACAGGCAACTTTGTATTTATTTTAACTAGGTACAATAGTTATTAAATAGTTATTAACTATTTAATAACTTCCTAGTTAAAATAAGTACAAAATTACCTGTAAAATAAATCCTAACCTGTTACAATTACACCTAGCACTACACTATCATTAAATAAATTACCTAAACTACCTACAATTAATTACAATTAAATTAAATAAACTAAATTACGGAAAAAAAAACACTAAATTACAGAAGAAAAAAAAGAATTACAAGAATTTTAAACTAATTATACCTAATCTAATCCCCCTAATAAAATAAAAAATCCCCCCAAAATAATAAAATTCCCTACCCTATACTAAATTACAAATAGCCCTTAAAAGGGCCTTTTGCGGGGCATTGCCCCAAAGTAATCAGCTCTTTCCCCTGTAAAAAAAATACAATACCCGCCCAACATTAAAACCCACCACCCACACACCCAACCCTACTCTAAAACCCACCCAATCCCCCCTTAAAAAAACCTAACACTACCCCCCTGAAGATCTCCCTACCTTGAGCCGTCTTCACCCAGCCGGGCACAAGTGGACCTCCAGAGGGGAAGAAGTCTTCATCTGATCCAGGCAGAAGAGGTCCTCCAAGCGGCAGAAGTCTTCATCCAAGCGGCATCTTCTATCTTCATCCATCCGGAGCAGAGCGGGTCCATCTTCAATTCAGCCGACGCGAGCCATCCTCTTCAAACAACGTCCTAACACTGAATGAAGGTTCCTTTAAATGACGTCATCCAAGATGATGTCCCTTGAATTCCGATTGGCTGATAGGATTCTATCAGCCAATCGGAATTAAGGTAGAAAAAATCCTATTGGCTGATCCAATCAGCCAATAGGATTGAAGTTCAGTCCTATTGGCTGATTGGATCAGCCAATAGGATTGAGCTCGCATTCTATTGGCTGTTCCAATCAGCCAATAGAATGCGAGCTCAATCCTATTGGCTGATCCAATCAGCCAATAGGATTTTTCCTACCTTAATTCCGATTGGCTGATAGAATCCTATCAGCCAATCGGAATTCAAGGGACGCCATCTTGGATTACGTCATTTAAAGGAACCTTCATTCAGTGTTAGGACGTCGTTTGAAGAGGATGGCTCCGCGTCGGCTGGATTGAAGATGGACCCGCTCCGCTCCAGATGGATGAAGATAGAAGATGCTGCTTGGATGAAGACTTCTGCCGCTTGGAGGACCTCTTCTGCCCGGATCGGATGAAGACTTCTGCCCCTCTGGAGGTCCACTTGTGCCCGGCTGGGTGAAGACGGCTCAAGGTAGGGAGATCTTCAGGGGGGTAGTGTTAGGTTTTTTAAGGGGGGATTGGGTGGGTTTTAGAGTAGGGTTGGGTGTGTGGGTGGTGGGTTTTAATGTGGGGGGGTATTGTATTTTTTTTACAGGTGAAAGAGCCGATTACTTTGGGGCAATGCCCCGCAAAAGGCCCTTTTAAGGGCTATTTGTAATTTAGTATAGGGTAGTGAATTTTATTATTTTGGGGGGATTTTTTATTTTATTAGGGGGATTAGATTAGGTGTAATTAGTTTAAAATTCTTGTAATTCTTTTTTTTTTCTGTAATTTAGTGTTTGTTTTTCGTAATTTAGTTTATTTAATTTAATTGTAATTAATTGTAGGTAGTTTCGGTAATTTATTTAATGATAGTGTAGTGTTAGGTGTAATTGTAACTTAGGTTAGGATTTATTTTACAGGTACTTTTGTACTTATTTTAACTAGGAAGTTATTAAATAGTTAATAACTATTTAATAACTATTGTACCTAGTTAAAATAAATACAAAGTTGCCTGTAAAATAAATATAAATCCTAAGCTAGCTACAATGTAACTATTAGTTATATTGTAGCTAGCTTAGGGTTTATTTTATAGGTAAGTATTTAGTTTTAAATAGGATTAATTTATTTACTTATGTTAAATTTATTTTGTTTAATTTAAATTATATTTAAGTTAGGGGGGTTTAGACTTAGGGTTAGACTTAGGTTTAGGGGTTAATAAATTTAATATAGTAGCGGCGACGTTGGGGTGGAAGATTAGGGGTTAATAAATTTAATATAGTTGTGGTGACGTTGGGGGGGCAGATTAGGGGTTAATAAATATAATGTAGGTGTCGACGATGTTGGGGGCAGTAGATTAGGGGTTCATAGGGATAAAGAAGATGGCGGCGGTGTCCGGAGCGGCAGATTAGGGGTTAATAATATAATGTAGGTGTCAGCGATAGCGGTGGCGGCAGATAAGGGGTTAATAAGTGTAAGATTAGGGGTGTTTAGACTCTGGGTTCATGTTAGGGTGTTAGGTGTAGACATAAAATTAATTTCCCCATAGGAAACAATGGGGCTGTGTTAGGAGCTGGACACTGCTTTTTTGCAGGTGTTAGGTTTTTTTTCAGCCAGCTCAGCCCCATTGTTTCCTATGGGGAAATCGTGCACAAGCACGTTGGCTTAAGGGAGCGGTGGGGAAAAAAGGCTTGTTAGCCCCGCAAGCCTTACCGACAAAAACTCGTAATCTAGCCGATAGTTTGGCGATCATAAAATAGCTTGTTCAATCAGTTAAAATTTATTTTACCATGTTTAAAAGTAAATATACAGAACAGGTTTTGGGTAGAATGGAATGCATAGTATAGGCAATGTAAAGGTTAACACAGGATAGAAAATGTTGGTAAATATACTATCCTGAATGACAAATTTATTTTTTATGAAATAATTGCAGGTATTTAGTAAAATGGATATAACAAGTAGATTGGCCTGATGAGTTAAAGGCTGGAAATATGATTCACTGTATATGTATTCCTATTTTATTTCACTGTACTATGGAGATGTAAATAAATAAATAAAATAAAAAATTATGTCTAATACCATATTTTTAAAGAGGGTGTATCAGCATATTGGTCAGATATCCTAAGAACTGAAAATAATCTTCCCTTATATAGAATAGATGGAGAACCTCAGTCAATAGCTTGCTAAGGCATAATACGAGAATGTAAGCCCTTAAGGATCGCAACTTACCATGTACGTTGCTGGTCATTAACCCTTTGAGTGCTAAGCACTTTCCCACCTGGGTTCTAAGGTTTTCTTAAAGGGGTTTTTATTTAATATTTTTTTTAATTTTTTTTTTTTTACTTTTTTTTAAATTTGTTTCAGATCCCCAAGACTTACACCGTTGGAAAGGTTAGGCGATTACCTTTCCAAGGTGGGTCTTGGGGGTCTGTAGTTGCTTAGATGCGTGAGATACAGGCTTCTAAGCAGCATGTCCCCTGCTCCTATATTTAACATTGTTAATGTTATATAAAGTTGCGCGGTGACGTCATCACGTTTATTACGCATGACGTCACCACGCAAAATGGAAGCCCCGGCGATGCCTTTCATTATGCAGCACTGATCGCCGGGGTAGGAGCGGGTGGGAGGCCCCAGATCTCCCTCAGGTTTGGAGAGTGCTAGTGACGGCTCTGAGCCGTCATTAGCACCAGAGTGGGAAACTCTGTGACAGCTCAGAGCCGTCATTAGCACTCAAGGGGTTAAAGGGACAGTCTAGTCAAAATTTAACTTTTATGATCCAGATAGGGCATGTCATTTTAAACAACTTTCCAATTTACTTTTATCATCAAATTTGCTCTGTTCTCTTGGTAAAGCTAAACCTAGGTAGGTTCATATTCATAATTTCTAAGCCCTTGAAGGACACCTCTAATCTCAGTGCATTTTGACAGTTTTTCGCAGCTAGAAGGCGTTAGTTCATGTGTGTCATATAGATAACATTGTGCTCACGCTTGTGTAGTTACCTAGGAGTCAGTACTGATGGCTAAAATGCTAGTCTTTTAAAAGAACTGAGATAAGGAGGCAGTCTAAAGAGGCTTAGAAACCAGGTAATCACAGAGGTAAAAAGTATATTAATATAACCATGATGGTTATGCAAAACTGGGGAATCGGTAATAAAGGGATTATCTGTCTTTGTAAACAATAAAAATTCTGGAACAGACTGTCCCTTTAAGGGGTTTTCTGCTAATAATAGCACGGTTCTTGCTGTGAGCGGCAATACCACACTATTAGACCCTACTTCCTGCAGACTTCCTAAAATAGAGAGGTCTCGCCATTGGCGGCAAGACCGCACTACTGAGAAAACAATCCCCTTTGAAATACCAGCGACGTACCAACGTTGCTGGTTATTAAGCGGTTAAACAGACTGCTGAGCAACTAATAATATGTATGCAATTGGTATTATCAGATGGTTTATAGAGCAAGTAGAAAAAAAAGTAGGTACCTTAAATAAGAGGTTTCTAAAAGTCTAGGGAGAAAGCACAACTGCACAAATGTCAGACAGAGACCTCAAATGCCTAATTACAAAACACACTTTAAAGGATTACTTTCTGTTATAATTTTTAAGCTAAACAACTAACATATTAAAGTTAATAAACATTAATTAAAACCTACTGACCTATATTTTCTCCAAAACGAAGTTTCATAACATTCTAAAAGTTATATCTTTTATTCGCCGATGATGTCACGTTATCCTGCCCACTATTTTCAGCACTGCATGTTCAAAATACTTAAACCAATAACTTTGTGTTTAAAGCGCCATTTTGAAACCTAGGTATTGTAAACGGATTGGTACAGAGCAAAGGATACCCACGGAGTGGGTTTGGAAAACAATTAAATTTGCAGACAAGATTTCTGATATACGGTAGAGATATGTTAATGAAATGCTATTGATAAAAAGCGTATTTGGGGTAGTTAGTTAGTAACAGGCATAGAAAATATTTAATTACAGTGGCCCTTTAATATACACATATAAAAGAACACATACTAGGGATCTCTTTATATGCAAAAGGTAAAATTTGCCGGCTATTATAATGTAAAGTGCACTTAGACCACAGAATGTCTTGACTTTAATCCGTTTAGTTACAAATGTGCATGTAACTATCTTCAGAGTTGTTAACTCAAAATTGTAAATCCAATTATGATAATACAGTCGTCAGTGTAGTTATCAAAGTGCAACAAAGTCACAGCAAAAGAGAACAGGCACCAAATCCACCAATCAGGCTAATAAGAAATACACTGCCAT
The DNA here is from genome assembly GCF_027579735.1 of Bombina bombina. Lineage (NCBI taxonomy): Eukaryota > Metazoa > Chordata > Amphibia > Anura > Bombinatoridae > Bombina > Bombina bombina. Next base: position 115,132,863 of record NC_069508.1, on the reverse strand, counting down.
ATGAAAGAGGAGCTTTAAATATACGTATCAACAGGTTTGACCGCCAAAGAGGCGTCCCTCAACGCTACCGTTCAATTAATATATACCGGTCTCCTTTGCGCCACAGCTCCTCTTAGTGCTGCTGTCTTGTTCTATGTATTGCCTTCAGGGTTTGGTCCTGTGCATGGGGAGATCCCATGTAAGTGAAGGCAGCAAAGACAATACACAGAACAAGACAGCAGCACTAAGAGGAGCTGTGGCGTAAAGGAGACAGGTAGCGTAGAATTTTGAGTTAACAACTCTGAAGATAGTTACATGCACAGTCGTAACTAAACGGATTAAAGTCAAGACAGCCTGTGGTCTAAGTGCACTTTACCTTTTGAGTATAAAGGGATCCCTAGTATGTGTTCTTTTATATGTGTATATTAAAGTGTGTTTTGTAATTAGGCATTTGAGGTCTCTGTCTGACATTTGTGCAGTTGTGCTTTCTCCCTAGAATTTTAGGAACCTCTTATTTCAGTTACCTACTCTCTTTTCTACTTGCTCTATAAGTCATTTTTCTAGGATGCACCTGTCTTTACATATGTATGCACTATACATCAATCAGGAATGAGCGGACCATTTATTAGTTTTATTATCCGATGGTTACCCAGATATGTAGTGACATGAAATTATAAGCACTATATCTAAGCAGATATAAATTTTGCTGTAAATATGGGTGATATACTGATGAGTAGATCAGGTGATTGTATAAGGTCTGGAACAAAGTGTAATAAAGTATTAATTCTTCAAATCCTGTAGTCTGCCATACCAAGCATCCGAAATCTAAAACCTCATTTGATATCAAACACAGAAGGTATTTTAGCTACATATGCCCTGCTGTCCTGTCCGCTGACAGCATGGCTAAATCGTATAAATATTGGAGGCGTATATTATACTATGTATTATTATATTATTCAGTAAATAGATCTAGTATAACATAAAGTTTAATACCTACAATAAAGGACAGTTTAGCACAAATCAAATTACACAATAAAGTTTATAACCGCTATGAGATTAATCTATGTTTCTTTCATGTAATTGGCAAGAGTCCATGAGCTAGTGACGTATGGGATATACAATCCTACCAGGAGGGGCAAAGTTTCCCAAACCTAAAAATGCCTATAAATGCACCCCTCACCCTTTACAAACTTTGCCTCCTATGGAGGTGGTGAAGTAAGTTTGTGCTAAGATTTCTACGTTGATATGCGCTTCTCAGCATTGTTGAAGCCCAATTCCTCTCATAGTACAGCGAATGTCAGAGGGACGTGAAGGGAGAATCACTTATTGAATACGATGATTTCCCTAACGGGCGTCTATTTCATAGGTTCTCTGTTATCGGCCGTAGAGATTCATCTCCTACCTCCCTTTTCAGATCGACAAAATACTGTCAATTTACCATTACCTCTACTGATAACTGTTTCAGTACTGGTTTGGCTATCTGCTATTTGTGGATGGGTGTCTTTTGGTAAGTATGTTTTTTATTATTTAAGACACCTCAGCTATGGTTTGGCACTTTATGCATTTATATAAAGTTCTAAATATATGTATTGTACTTATATTTACCATGAGTCAGGTTCATGTATTTCCTTCTGCAGACTGTCAGTTTCATATTTGGGGAAAATAAAAAAAAAATTAAGAATTTTTTTTCTTACCTGGGGTTTAGTCTTTTTTTCAATTGACTACTTCTTGCAAATTGCGGGCGGTATTAGGCCCGAGGGTACGCCAAATGCTAGACTTTATTGCATCATTCTTGGCGCGAGAATTTTTTTTGGTGCGAAAAATAGGTCTATGACGCAACTTCGTCATTTCTGGCGCCATAGTTGACGCTGAAGCCTTACACACAGTTGCGTCAGTGACGCGAGTTTGTCATTTCCGGTTATTACTGGCGCCAAAAAAGTTTTCAGTTGCGTTGTGCGTCATACTTGGCGCCAAACTTTTCATTATTTTAATACCCCATTGATATTTGCCTCTTGTCTTTTTCTCTTTCAGAGGGCTATGCTATTTGCATTTTTTCCCATTCCTGAAACTGTCATATAAGGAAATTGATAATTTTGCTTTATATGTTGTTTTTTCTTTTACATTTTGCAAGATGTCTCAATCTGATCCTGCCTCAGAAGTTTCTGCTGGAACATTGCTGCCTGACATCGGTTCTACCAAAGCTAAGTGGATTTGTTGTAAGATTGTGGAAATTATTTCGCCGAATGTCATTTGTAATAGTTGTCATGATACACTTTTACATGCAGATAGTGTGTCCATCAGTAATAGTACATTGCCAGTTGCAGTTCCTTCAACTTCTAATGTACATGATATACCTATGAATTTTAAAGAATTTGTTTCTGATTCTATCCAGAAGGCTTTGTCTGCATTTCCACCTTCTAATAAACGTAAAAGGTCTTTTAAAACTTCTCATTCAGTTGATGAAATTTCAAATGACCAACAACATAATAATTTATCCTCCTCTGATGAGGATCTATCTGATACAGAAGATCCTTCCTCAGACATTGACACTGACAAATCTACTTATTTATTTAAAATAGAGTATATGCGTTCTTTATTAAAAGAAGTGTTAATTACTTTGGATATTGAGGTAACCAGTCCTCTTCTCGTTAAGTCTAATAAACGTTTAAATGCTGTTTTTAAACCTCCTGCGGTTTCTCCAGGGGTTTTTCCTATTCCTGAGGCTATTTCTGATATGATTTCTAAGGAATGGAATAAGTCAGGTACTTCTTTTATTCCTTCTTCAAGGTTTAAAAAACTGTATCCTTTACCAGCAAATTCTATAGAGTTTTGGGGAAAAATCCCCAAAGTTGATGGGGCTATTTCTACTCTTGCTAAACGTACCACTATTCCTATGGAAGATAGTACTTCCTTTAAAGATTCTTTAGATAGGAAGCTTGAATCTTATCTAAGGAAAGCCTATTTATATTCAGGTCATCTTCTCAGACCTGCAATTTCTTTGGCTGATGTTGCGGATGCTTCAACTTTCTGGTTGGAGAATTTAGCGCAACAAGAATTGGATTCTGACATATTTAGCATTATTCGCTTACTGCAATATGCTAATCATTTTATTTGTGATGCCATTTTTGATATTATCAAAATTGATGTTAGATCCATGTCTTTAGCTATATTAGCTAGAAGAGCTTTGTGGCTTAAATCTTGGAATGCTGATATGACATCTAAATCTAGATTACTATCTCTTTCTTTCCAAGGTAATAATTTATTTGTTTCTCAGTTGGATTCTATTATTTCAACTGTCATTGGGGGAAAGGGAGTTTTTCTGCCTCAGGATAAAAAACCTAAGGGTAAATCTAAGGCTTCTAACTGTTTTCATTCCTTTCGTCAAAATAAGGAACAAAAACTCAATCCTTCCCCCAAGGAATCTGTTTCCAAATGGAAGCCTTCCTCAAATTGGAATAAATCCAAGCCATTTAAGAAACCAAAGTCAGCCCCTAAGTCCGCATGAAGGTGCGGCCCTCATTCCAGCTCAGCTGGTAGGGGGCAGATTAAGGTTTTTCAAGGATATTTGGAAAATTCTGTCCAAAATCAATGGATTCAGAGCATTGTCTCTCAAGGGTATCGAATAGGATTCAGAGTAAGAAGATTTTTTCTCTCACGTATCCCAGCAATATCCAGTAAAAGCTCAGGCTTTCCTGAAGTGTGTTTCAGACCTGGAGTCTTCAGGGGTAATCATGCCAGTTCCTTTTCAGGAACAAGGTTTGGGGTTTTATTCAAATCTATTCATTGTCCCAAAGAAGGAAAATTTATTCAGACCAGCTCTGGATCTGAAAATTTTGAATCATTATGTAAGAGTACCAACTTTCAAGATGGTGACTATAAGGACTATTCTGCCTTTTATTCAGCAAGGACATTATATGTCCACAATAGACTTGCAGGATGCATACCTTCATATTCCGATTCATCCAGAACATTATCAGTTTCTGAGATTCTCTTTTCTAGACAAGCATTACCAATTTGTTGCTCTTCCATTTGGCCTAGCAACAGCTCCAAGGATCTTTTCAAAGGTTCTAGGTGCCCTACTCTCTGTAATCAGAGAACAGGGTATTGCGGTGTTTCCTTATTTGGACGATATCTTGGTACTAGCTCAGTCTTTACGTTCTGCAGAATCTCACATGAATCAACTACTGTTGTTTCTTCGGAAACATGGTTGGAGGATCAATTTATCAAAAAGTTTCTTGATTCCTCAGACAAGGGTCACCTTTTTTAGGCTTCCAGATAGATTCAGTGTCCATGAATCTGTCTCTAACAGACAAGAGACCTTTAAAATTGGTTGCAGCCTGCCGGCACCTTCAGTCTCAGTCATTCCCTTCAGTGGCTATGTGCATGGAAGCTTTAGGTCTCATGACTGCAGCATCGGACGCGATCCCCTTTGCTCATTTTCACATGAGACCTCTACAGCTTTGTATGCTGAACCAATGGTGCAGGGATTATACAAAGATATCACAATTAATATCCTTAAATCCCAATGTACGACACTCTCTGACGTGGTGAAAAGATCACCATCGCTTAGTTCTAGGGGCTTCTTTTGTTGGGCCAACCTGGACTGTGATCACAACAGATGTGAGTCTTTCAGGTTGGGGAGCTGTTTGCTTTGACAGCACAAGGGGTTTGGAAATCTCAAGAGGTGAGATTACCAATAAATATTTTAGAACTCAGAGCTCTTCAGTTTTGGCCTCTGTTAAAGAGAGAACCATTCATTTGTTTTCAGACAGACAATATCACAACAGTGGCATATGTCAATCATCGGGGTGGGACTCACAGTCCCCAAGCTATGAAAGAAGTATCTCGGATACTTGCTTGGGCGGAATCCAGCTCCTGTCTAATCTCTGTGGTGCATGTCCCAGGTGTAGACAATTGGGAGGCGGATTATCTCAGCCGTCAGACTTTACATCCAGGGGAGTGGTCTCTCCATCCAGATGTGTTTTCTCAGATTGTTCAGATGTGGGGTCTTCCAGAGATAGATCTCATGGCCTCTCATCTAAACAAGAAACTTCCCAGATACCTGTCCAGGTCCAGGGATGTTCAGGCGGAAGCAGTGGATGCGCTGACACTTCCTTGGTGTTATCATCCTGCTTACATTTTCCCGTTTCTAGTTCTCCTTCCAAGAGTGATCTCCAAAATCATCATGGAACAATTGTTTGTGTTGCTGGTGGCTCCAGCATGGCCACACAGGTTTTGGTATGCGGATCTGGTTCGGATGTCCAGTTGCCAGCCTTGGCCACTTCCCTTAAGGCCGGACCTACTGTCTCAAGGTCCGTTTTTCCATCAGGATTTCAAATCATTAAATTTGAAGGTATGGAAATTGAACGCTTAGTACTAAGTCATAGAGTGTGAGGTTATTTCAAACTTAATTGACTTTAGATTCTGGAACTCAATTGCAGAGAAAAAATGTTTAAATGTATCACTGTTTCAAATAAGAGTTCACTATTGAGGAGTGAAATCCCAGCAAGAATAGTGCAAATCAATATGATGGACAAATATCCCTATGAGGATAGATTCATATGTTCCTTAATTAAGAACACTGAAAACACATATGGTATGTGTAAAATAATAGCATAAACAGTTTATCGAATACTTCAATCAATATGTTGCAGACTGAAAACTGATTCAAAGATACAGGGTGCTGAGAATGTCAATTCAGGAAAATGGTAATCCTTATAACTCCAATAGGATTTTAACACAAGGTCTTACAGCACCTCTTAGTATGGTAACATGTAACTGAGGTGTATCACTTTAAGCAGATTAGACTTGCTTGCAGATATTCAACTAAGAATGGTAATGATACATTGTAAGAAAAGCAACAAAAGATACTTGCGGTTCAGTTTGGTTAATCCGCCCTCCGGTCAGCTGAAAATGATAGCCGTTACTCCTGAACGGTACTTGCAAACAAAGCAGGGAGAGAGTATTGAGAAGTGAGCTGATCTGTGCGGCAATCTCCGGTCTGATGCTTTGAGGCTCTGTAAGCTGAATTAGCTGCAGCAGAGGGAGAAGTGGCAGTTTGCAGCTGCTGCTGCAGATTCAGTGTTGATTCAGCACAAGTAATAGTGCAGGTGAGAAAGGTTTAGTGGAAATTAGGAAACTGTAGCGAAAAATTCACACTGACTTCCTTTTCTGAAAACTGGCAAATAAATTCAGTAGTAGGTGAAAAAATGTTAACAAGTCCACTTCCACTGAGAATAGATATAAACTTTAATTTGTAATCCAAATAGAGGCTTGCAATAGGAAAACAAGCTGGGCTCAGGTAAAGGTAGATTACACTACAAAATACTAAGCAAGGAGCCACAGGAAATGGTGGAACTTATAACCTAGGCAACCAATGAGAAAGTTCCTATGCAAATCCCTGCTTAAAGGCACAGTAACCCTGACATAGAGGTTTTTCTGACTCAGTGATTAATACTATGTTACAAGCTCGTAAATCTGTCTCTAGAAAGATTTATTATAGAGTTTGGAAGACTTACATTTCATGGTGTTCTTCTCATAAATTCTCTTGGCATTCTTTTAGAATTCCTAGAATTTTACAGTTTCTTCAGGATGGTTTGGATAAGGGTTTGTCTGCAAGTTCCTTGAAGGGACAAATCTCTGCTCTTTCTGTTTTATTTCACAGAAAGATTGCTATACTTCCTGATATTCACTGTTTTGTACAGGCTTTAGTTTGTATTAAGCCTGTCATTAAATCAATTTCTCCTCCTTGGAGTCTTAATTTGGTTCTGAAGGCTTTACAGGGTCCTCCACTTGAGCCTATGCATTCTTTGGACATTAAACTACTTTCTTGGAAAGTGTTGTTCCTTTTGCTATCTCTTCTGCTAGAAGAGTTTCTGAGCTATCTGCTCTTTCTTGTGAGTCTCCTTTTCTGATCTTTCATCAGGATAAGGCAGTTTTGCTGACTTCTTTTCAATTTTTACCTAAGGTTGTGAATTCTAACAACATTAGTAGAGAAATTGTTGTCCCTTCCTTGTGTCTTAATCCTAAGAATTCTTTGGAAAGATCCTTACATTCTTTGGATGTGGTAAGAGCTTTGAAATATTATGTGGAAGCTACTAAAGATTTCAGGAAGACTTCCAGTCTATTTGTTTTATTTTCTGGTCCTAGGAAAGGTCAGAAGGCTTTTGCTATTTCCTTGGCTTCTTGGTTGAAACTTTTGATTCATCAAGCTTATTTGGAGTCGGGTCAGGCCCCGCCTCAGAGAATTACAGCTCATTCTACTAGATCAAGCTCCACTTCGTGGGCCTTTAAGAATGAAGCTTCAGTTGATCAGATTTGCAAAGCGGCAACTTTGTCCTCTTTGCATACATTTACTAAATTCTACTGTTTTGATGTATTTGCTTCTTCAGAAACAGTTTTTGGTAGAAAAGTTCTTTAGGCAGCTGTTTCAGTTTGATTCTTCTGCTTTTAAACTTATTTTAAACTTATTTTTTTGGGTTGTGGATTAATTTTTTCAGCGGAAAATGGCTGTTTTTATTTTTATCTCTCCCTCTCTAGTGACTCTTGCGTGGAGTTCCACATCTTGGGTATTGCTATCCCATACGTCACTAGCTCATGGACTCTTGCCAATTACATGAAAGAAAACATAATTTATGTAAGAACTTACCTGATAAATTAATTTCTTTCATATTGGCAAGAGTCCATGAGGCCCACCCTTTTTATGGTGGTTATGATTTTTTTGTATAAAGCACAATTATTTCCAAATTTCTTTTGTTGATGCTTTTTACGCCTTTCTTTATCACCCCACTGCTTGGCTATTCATTAAACTGAATTGTGGGTGTGGTGAGGGGTGTATTTATAGGCATTTTGAGGTTTGGGAAACTTTGCCCCTCCTGGTAGGATTGTATATCCCATACATCACTAACTCATGGACTCTTGCCAATATGAAAGAAATGAATTTATCGGGTAAGTTCTTACATAAATTATGTTTTTCAATAAATAATTTGGATAGCCAAGTTACCCATGGATAAGGTCTCTCACGTCTGTGCACAGATATAAACAAAAAGATACCTAGCGCTTATAGGCATTTATAAAATTAGACTGTAAATACTTTAGGTACTAGTAATCACTGGGTGACCACAGGTGCGTAAAAAATATATGAATGTATAATTAATGTATCCAAACAAACAACCTGGTTACTAATATATAAGGAGTTTATAAACATACATAACAAAATCTATTATGAGGACAGCATCTTATATTCTCCATTACATTGTTAACTAGAATTCACTGTTAATACCATTCCCGCATAACAAGAAGTCTCTTGGAGAGTCCAAGACACTGACCAATGTGCAGTATTCGAGGGAAGGAATAGGAGCACAAGATGAAGGTTTCATATTCTAAGTGGGAGTCCTAGGCTAGTGAAAGGGAGTATGTCCATGTGATGACGTAGCTCCATTCCCATTCCATATGGATAGACATTTCTCCCTGAATGTAGGCCAGTAGGTTCTGTTGGTGCCACAGTGGGTGGTAATTAAAGAATAGTGTGCCAGCTGAGAGACGCTGTTCCTTTGAAAACAACAAAGATAAAAAGTTCAAGATCCTGGGCACTTAATTTTCCATCAGTTCTTTTTGTCTGGTCTAGGAGTTGCATTTGACAAAGTCCCACTTCCATCACTGTACTCTATTTCCACTAGAGATCAAGGGGCTCTGGCAATCAGTGAAATCAACTCTCAGCACCACCAGTTCTCCTATGTCGTATTCTTCCACCTCAGAGCAATCCTCAAATTCTGGCTCCGCAGGAGAGGGGAAAGTAGGTGAATCTGGTTAATAATCTTCTTCTTTAGGGTTAGAATCCAGGACACTCTCCTTGTCAGAACAGAGATTAGAAAGGGGCACTGCCACAATGCGCTTTTTCCAGTTTATTACAATGATCAATTAAGAGCGTCTCTATAGTCCCAAGTATGTCGATCTCTGAAGCCTCCATGGTCACAGGTAATATTCTCTATAAACTCCACAGCAAATTTATCAAGTGTTAATAGTAAAGCACCCCACTTGGTATAGCTAGTAGCCCCAAACTGACTGCTCAACCTAGATTACCAGGGGGGCTGCCGAGGCTTCTGCATTTCAGACCAGAATGCAGAAGTCATCAATAAAACAAAAAGTGGAATCATCTTCATCTGCAAATGCTTATAGGACCATGTATGATAGTAGAAACCCGAGATGTTGTCCTAAATCCACGATAATAGTCGGATTATCAGTTCTTCCTTAGCAGCTACAAGTAATGCGTCCTTGCATGGCTGCTGCCTGGACACACCCCTCTTTTGAAATATTTTAAGAGAACAATCCAGTTGTATTATTCAAAAATAACAAATTATGCTCCATTGGACCTAGGTCATTACTCCTAAATAGTAGGATTGGTGTAAAAAAAATATTGTGTGCCTTTAGGAATTCAACTGCATTATTTTGAAATTCTTGCTTATTCAGTTGGGGAGGTTTTTTTTTTATGCTGCCCTAGGCAGGGAATTTGCTGCCCTGCCAAAACCCATCACCCCAACAATTTTACTATTTTATATATTTGTCTCATATATTACTCCCAACAGGAGGACATGAACACACAGAGGGGTTGTGCAGCCTCACTAGTCAACCAGTGAGATTTTATTTGTAATAAAATAAATAAATAAAATATTTGGATCAAATGAGTGAGAAGGTAACATGCCATAGAAGTACCCCTCAAAATGTGCTCCCTTCCCTAAATCCTGCTGCCTAGGTAAAGGTCACGTTAGTTTACCTCAAAATAAATCTGTGTGAATGATACAAAGCAGCACATATATGTCTGACATACTGGGGCTATGTTATATTGGTCAGACGTGTTGTACAAACTGCTTTACACAGTTTTTCAAGCCCACTGATTGGTGCATGCATATCAATGTCTGCTTCTCATTTGCTCTGCAGCTGTATCATTATCTGAGGTGAGACAGGAGCACACATTTGACTATATTGTACCACAAGGCTCTTTTCTCAATGTATACATTATCCTTAGGTTCCAAAATACAGTCCCATGGGTTTCAATACCATTTGTATGCTGATGACACCCAAATCTACATTTCTGCACCAGACCAATCCCTTTCCTTTCTAACTCGTGTCACTAACTATCTTTCTAATATTTCATCCTGGATGTCCTCTCACTACCTTAAAGGACCAGTAAATGCAGTAGATCAACTAATGCATGATAACAAGACAATGCAATAGCACTTAGTCTAAACTTTAAATAAGTAGTAGGTTTTTTTCTGTCACATTTCAAAGTTATGTCTATTTCCACTCCTCCTGTATCATGTGACAGCCATCAGCCAATCACACATGCATATACGTATATTCTGTGAATTCTTGCACATGCCCAGTATGAGCTGGTGACTCAAAAAGTGTAAATATAAAAAAGACTGTGCACCATGAATCAAAGTCCGTCACTTCAATAAATGCCTGACTCTCAACATGACCCATCCTCCTCCCCCACCTCCTCCTCTTCTCTCTCTATGGCCCTCCTTCCCTCTCGGCCTGCAACCCTCCACGTAGACTATGCCCCCCAACTCTTTTCTTTCCTTCTAACCTCTCTCTTCTGGTTGTAGCATACACTGTCAGCATTTATCATTGCATCAGCAGTTCTTGTGAACAGCTGGTGCAATGCTGCCCCCGGTACAGATTCACGGCCAATCAGCTGATAGCAGGGGGTGTCAATCAAGACCGCTGCTTCATAACTTCTGTTTCCGGCGAGCCTGAAGGCTCACCAGAAACAAGGGGCATCAAGCTCCATACGGAGCTTGATAAATTGACCCCTAAGACTTTAATCCACTCACTCATCATCTCCCTTGACTATTGCAACTTCATCCTCTCCGGCCTCCCTAGCTCCCATCTATCTCTCTTACAATCAAAATAAATGCCTCTGCCAGGCTGATCTTCCTTACACGTCGCTCCTCATCTGCTGCACCTCTCTGCCAGTCCCTTCACTGGCTTCCTCTAACCTCCAGAATAAAACACAAAATCCTGACTCTTACTTTCAAAGCTCTTAATTACACTGCTCTACCCTATGGGTTCAATTTATCATTGTGTGGATGGACATGATACGATGTAGCGTATCATGTACGCCGCACATCGATGAATGCTGACAGCATACGCTGTGGGCATTTATCATTACACCAGCAGTTCGCAAGAAACTGCTGGTGCAATACCGCCCCTTGCAGATTTTAATCGGCCGCTAGCAGGGGGTGACAATCAACCCGATCGTATTCGATCGGGCTGATTGCTGTCCGCCACCTCAGAGGTGGCGGACGAGTTAAGGACCAGCGGTCTTAGGACTGCTGCTTCTTAAATTCCGCTTCAGTCGGAACTGAAGTGGAGTGGGTTGGAAGCAGCATTCGCTGCTTCATAAATCGACCCCTATATCTCCAACCTCGTCTCCAGATACTCTCCCTCCCATCCCCTTCACTCTGCTCATGACCTCCTTCTCTCCTCCTCTCTTGTTACTTCCTCACATTTCTGTCTACAAGACTTTTCCAGACTGGCCTCTGATTTGTGGAACTCTCTGCCTCGCTTCACAAGACTCTCCCCTAGTTTTCAAACTTTCAAGTGTTATTTAAAGACTCTACTGTTTAGGGATGCTTATAATATACACTAACATTTTCCTATCTTAGTTCCTCTCCTCCTTTAGTTATCCCCTTGAACCCCCCTAACATGTAAGTCTATGAGCCTACCTGCTTTGTAGATCACCTTCATGAGAGCTGATTTACAACAGTGAAACTCTTGGTGCAGCCCTCTATCCCTTTTTCTCCCATTATTGTTACCTTTCATATTAGACCAATGTTTTAGCACTGCGGAATCTGTTGGCGCTCTACAAATAACTGATGATGATGATGATAATAATAATAACCGCATAGCATGGGCTACAGTTTGCATTTGATCTAGCTCTTTTTCTGATAAAATCTCTTTTTATTATTACATATTTTTTTGTCTACATGTTTAATAGTATCTTTGTATTGTCTTCATTTAAGGATTTCTGTTGCTGGATAAAACTCAGGGCTTCTGGCTGATTCATAGTGTCCCCCATTTTCCTCCATTTCCTGAAAATGGCTATGGATATCCATCTACAGGGAGACTATATGGACAAACAGCCATTTGTGTGACATACAAATATGATCAGTTTAAAGAGATAGGTGAGTATAGAAATACAAAATTGTTTTTTTCTTCTTCCTAAAATAGTAACATTAAAAAAAAATCTGAACTGTGTGCATAAGGAGTGTACTTCCTCCACAATTAATAACAACAAAATAAATAAAAAAATTCAAACCATCCAGTGCATTAAAATGCTGAATGAACACAGCCAATATAGTCACCTGCTTAATGACACAGGCTGCATTTTCCAAATCACATGGTGGTCCCACTTGGTATGGTTTTGGTGCAATTATAAAAGAAATGGAGGGGCCACCACATATATCACAAGACATAGGGGTAGATTTATTATGCAGCAGATGCTGCATTCTACGCCCATCTTTTCAGACTCGTGTAAACCGAAGTTAAGAAGCATCCCTATCCAATCCGATCGTAAAGATTGACACCTGCTAGTGACCGATTGGTCGCCGGAGAGCAGGGAGCTGCATTGCACAAGCATTTCAGCTAATCATGTCCGCTCGACTAATGGTAAATCTACCCCATAGAGTGAATCTATTTTTAGACTGAAATAGTTTTTCTATTTATTTTAATTCCTATTTTTTTTCCTTCAGCGAAACATAGATTCAGGGAAGATAGAGGATAGTATGTAACTCCCTCAAGGTAAATAGAGCAGTGCTGCCCCAGATTATTTACCTTTTTTTAACACCTGCATGTTACAGAAGCATGCAGAATCCACTATTTAAAACGAGGGGTCACTTGTCCCTCTTAATTCCTTGTCCCTCTACATGGTGTGGAGGCTGAGATATACTAGCTTATAAAGCCCTCCACCTCAATACCAGACTTAATAACAAAGGAATTCCCTGCATCTATAGGGATTTCCTTGTTCTCTGTGACTTCAAAAGGAGTTCCACTGTCAGCTGGTGATAGGAAAGAAGATAACAGTTTCTGTCAACAATTGCAGAGCAGGGGCCCCTAAGATCAGAATCAGAAAGGAGAGACTCCAAGGAGATCACTCCAGTGACCTCCATCAACCAATAACAAAATGTATATATGTAAATTCTGTGAATCTTGCACATGCTCAGTAGGAGCTGATACCTCAGAAAGTGTGCATATTAAAAGACTGTGCACATTTAGATAATGGAATTGAATTGGAAAGTTGTTTAAAATTGTGTGCACTATCTGAATCCTGAAAGTTTAATTTTGACTTTAGTGATTTAGGATTTTTTCACAAATAGCAGAAAGATAAAAAAGTATTCTCCTTAACCCCATAAAACTGCTGACAAAAGCTGTATATGTATGGATACTCCATTTGTGTGACTGCTGCATCACTTTCACAGGCATGCCATCTTTAAAAAATATTTCATAGTGTGCTTTTAATGTTTAAGAAAAGCATTGTCACATGAATGGTAATGTAAATACCTTAAAGTGATGGTAAATCCGAGTGTTTAAAAAAAACGCTAGGATTTACCATCACTAAAAATAAATTGTAGTTTCGGTCATCACTTTTTAAAAAACGGATGCTAAACACAGCCTGTCTGCGCCGTAGCAGGTTGCTAAAGGCATAGCCTCCGGCCGCCCATGGCACAGCCCTAATCTTCAATGAGGTGACGTTTCCACCTATTGGTTTAGAGGAGGAAACTTCACCTCATTGATTGAAGAGCGCTGTGCTGTGGCCGGCCAGAGGCTCTGACTTTAGCGAGTCTCCACGGCACAGACAGGGTGAGTCTAGCACCCTTTTTTTTTAAAAGTGATAACTGAAACTACAGTTTATTTTTAGTGATGGTAAATCCTAGCATTTTAAACTCTCGAATTTACCATAACTTTAATATACAAATTAGTTTATCCCTTCGATTAATTTATATTTGAATCTATACATGCATTCTATGGAAGCCGTATTTGCAACAATGTATAATATTGCTTCAAACAGTGTAGCAAACACTGCATAGAATGCTAGACACATATAAGATTCAAATATAAAAAAATCAAGGGATAAACAAATTTGTATATTATTGTACACTAGTTGATAAGCATGCCCAGAAGGTAGTCTATGTGTTGAAAATACAACCCCCAAGCTACAAAAAATAGAAAATAGAAATCAGCCAATAAGATTTCAGTAGCTCTCATTCTATTGGCTGCTAAATTTTTCAAAACAGTCAATAGAATGAAAGCTACTGAAATCCTATTGGCTGTTCAAATCAACTAATAAGATTTCAGTAGCTCTCATCCTATTGGCTGATTTTGAAAATTTCAGCCAATAGGAATTCAAGGTACCCCAATAAAAAAATTTAAATACTTATTGTGGGCAGTTAATTTTTTTTTAAAATACTTATTGCAGGCGGTTAGGTGTTTTTTTCATACTTATTGCGTGCAGTTTTTTTTTTTTTAAATGCTCCCTTTGCATTCACTGCATCCCGGTGGATTCCGAAAATGGCATGGTGGTAAAAGAATCCACCTACGTATAATTATCTAGGTGTTGCCTCCCTGGTTATTTGCGCAGATCCATTAACTCCCCTCCCTCCTTCCACGCCTTCAACCCTTTTCCCCCACGCCTTTTTTCATTCACTTCCCCCCCCACCTCCAACCCGTTACACCTCTTTCAACCTCTACCCTTCCCCCCCCTCCCCTCCCTCCCCTCCCTCCCCCTTTTTTTTTTTTTTCCTCCCTTTTCCTAAACATGGCCTCTGATCTTAAGTTAATTTCCCTAAATGTGAAGGGCCTAAACTCCCCTTCTAAAAGAAGCCTCCTACAATCCTTTCTGACTAAACTTCACTGTGATGTATCTTTTCTCCAGGAGACACATTGGGCATCCAATAAAACCCCGAATTTTAACTCCAGACAATACCCAGTAGTACTTAGCTCGACTTACCAGGACAAAAGTAGGGGAGTCTCGATATGCATCAGCAAATCGGTAGCTTTTCAACAGCTACACCTTGAAACAGACCCTGAGGGAAGATTCTTGGTACTAGTGTGTGAATTGAACTCACACTTATTCACTCTTGTGAATATATATGCCCCCAATCAAGGTCAGATTAAATTCCTGCGTAAAATGCTCTCCTTCATAGACGGTTTGCGTCAGGGCACGTTGGTGCTAGGAGGAGACTTTAATTTGATCTGGGACCCTGAGTTGGATAAGCGGCTCCCAAGTGGTAAAGGTGTGGATCAGTACTCGCAGTCCATAGCTCCTAAATTCTAAAACCTCATATATCAGTCCTCCCTATATGATGTGTGGAGAGCTTGTCACCCGGATACTAGGGATTACACATACTTTTCGCCCCTGCACCATTCCTACTCGCGACTAGACTTTTTTTTTGTGGACTCCTGGACACTGAATAGAGTCACAGGCTCCACTATATGCAGCTGCCCCTGGTCTGACCATGACACTGTAGCGATGTCAATAAATACAGGCGGATCTCTTTCGAGCAGACCCTCCTGGAGACTTCCCAAGTTTTTATGGGAGGATGCATCTTTTGCCCATGAGTTACTCGAAAAGATAGAAGAATTCTTGGAGACAAAGGACCCACATGACACTTCCCACCAAATCAGATGGGCGGCTCTAAAAGCATTTGTTAGAGGATTCTGCACACTGGGGTGCCCCTCTGGGGAAACTTACCTGCGAATTGCGCACTAAGGAAAAACAAAACAAGCTGTCTCCTACTGTTGGTCTGTCCGCTGACATTCTTGCTTTGAAAAAACAAATCAAACACCTGGAGCTAGAAAAAACCCAGCGTGCACTAGCCAAGTTTAAGATGGTCATGTACTCAAAGAGTAACAAGGCGGGCACTTTGTTGGCAAGCAAACTAAAACAGAGGACAGCTATCTCCAGAATACCCTATATCAATCATAACGGGCGGAAGTTCTATGCTCCGGATGATATAGGAAAGGCTTTTGCGGATTTCTACAAACGACTCTATAATATAGAGGCTTCTGAAGCACCTACTAAAGCCACACCCTCCGAAATATCCTTATTTCTAGAAAAATTAAATTTGCCCATATTGTCTGATGAAGACAAGGACAAACTCATCGAACCATTTACCGAACTAGAAATAGGTCTGGGGATTAAGCAACTGAAGAATGGAAAAGCACCGGGCCCGGACGGGTTCCCGGGGCAATTCTACAAAAAGACACGAACCTTGCTGGAGCCCATACTGTGTCAGGTGTACAATGAAATCAGTGAGGGAGACGAGATGCTTAAAGAGTTCCTTGAAGCGACCATTGTCGCTATCCCTAAGCCAGGTAAGGACCCCTCATATTGCTGCAATTTTCGTCCTATCTAGTTGATAAACGTAGATATAAAGCTGTACTCCAAACTTATAGCAGACAGATTGGCATCTTTGCTTCCTTCCCTGGTAGCGACTGACCAGGTGGGTTTTGTCAAGGGACGCCAGGGTCCTGACAATACTAGACGCCTGGTCTCGGTTTTTGCAGAGGCGAGGCGTTGGGGAACCCCCCTCCTGGCCCTGTCTCTAGATGCCGAAAAGGCGTTCGACAGGGTCAGGTGGGAATATATGTGGAGAACTCTAAGGGCTTTCGGCTTCCCGCTTCGGGCCATCAACATGAGCAGGGCCTTATATTCGAACCCAAGTGCTAGGGTGAGAGGAACGGGCTTCTGTTCCCCGACATTTGCTATCTCTAACGGTACTAGGCAGGGGTGCCCATTGTCGCCCCTGCTCTTTGCCTTGGTTATGGAGCCGTTGGCGGAGCTGGTTCGGTCTACACCAACCATAGAGGGATTGTCAATGGGCACTACTCCTGAGAAAATCTTGTTGTACGCCGACGATGTGACCCTCCTTCTTACGAACCCTACGTCATCGGTTCCGGAGGTCTTTGCCACTCTAGACAGCTTCAGTGCGCTAAGTTATTACAAAGTGAATAAGTCCAAAACTGAAGCTTACGGAATTAACCTCACTGATGCACACCTTTCACAGTTGAGAGACAACCATGACTTTCATTGGTCAGCAGATGCTATTAAACACCTGGGTGTTTATCTGAGTGCGGATACGGATAAAATTATATCATTGAACTTTGACGCCTTGATTAAGGAACTAAAAAACCTGGCAAGCAGATGGGACTTTAAAGAAGTCTCCTGGTTGGGACGAGTGGCCACTGTAAAGATGTCCCTACTACCTAAGGCGTTGTACCTCTTCCGATGCATCCCTCTAAATATTCCTTATGGCATCCTACAGCAGATACACCAGATTTTTGCCGGGTACGTTTGGGCTCATGGACCTCCCAGGATCAGTCACAAAATCATGCAGAGGGAGTATGCCAGGGGTGGAGTTGCTTTCCCCAGCATATATCTTTATTACGAGGCCACACGACTCTCGCACATCACAGCCTGGGGCCCTACTGCTGAGAGGCCGGGTTGGTTTAGACTGGAGGGACTCCAGCTGCCAGAGGGATTAGACCTTCCCAGCCTTTTGTGGGTTCCGAGCTACAAACAACTGGTGAATATACTCACCAACCCAGTCGTACAACATAACATCAAAATATGGCATACACTCAGACATCACTCACAGATTGCCCCACACCCCTCGCCAATCCATCAATTACGGGGCCTGATGTGGGACCGTCCGGACATCCACGTCGAATATTGGATCCAGCATGATCTTGCCATGGTGGAACAACTATTCTTAAATGGCAGATTACTGACAGTCTCCCAAGTTCTTGAATCTTTGAGAGGACCACCTCTCTGGTTCCACTTCGAATGTTCAAGAATACTCAGTTTCTTACATTCCTGGAAATTTGGAACTTGTGGACTTAGGGTGCACTCCCAATGGGAGGAAAGATGGATGAATAAGCTGGGTACATATAAACCTCTCACGTTCCACTATCAAGCCATTTTGCGAGACCATACGGTTGGTCTTCCCGGTCAAATCAAACGATGGTGTAGCGAACTGCCCTTAAAAATCTCAGACGCAGAACTGAGCATAGCTATTACTTTAACCAAAAAAACAATCCACTGCACAACCATCTTTGAGTGTTACATGAAGCTCATCCTCAGGTGGTACAGAGTGCCCACCAGGCTGTCTAAAATGTTTCCTTCGACCTCATCGAGGTGCTGGAGGCTATGTGGCGGTGAGGGATCAGACTCTCATGTATGGTGGTCCTGCCCAAAAATCTCCGACCTATGGAGAGACGTTGAGACCCTTCTGCACTCCATGAATGTGAATGTGCAGCTGACCTCTAGTCAGGCTCTTTTCCACATATTCGACAATCAACTACCCAAATGCAGTAAACAGCTAGTGATTTATATCTTGGCGGCCACAAAGCTGTGTATCGCCAGGGCATGGAAACAATCTGACCCGCCTACTATTACTACTGTTTGTGAGGTGGTACAATACCTGGCTAAAATGGAAAAATTTGCATACAATGCTTTAGAGCGGATGGAAGATTATTGGGTGATTTGGGAAGACTGGATTAAAATCCAATAACATGAGTGCCAGGTAGTCTGGGCGGAACTTGCCTAAAAACACAATCTGTTGAACACAATTATCCCCCCTCCCTCCTTAAAATTACATTTTTTTTTCTCTCCTCTTCCCCTCTCTCTTCCCTCTCTCTCTTCACCCCTCCCCCTCCCACTAGCTGACTCCCTTTCCCTCTCTCCTACCCTTCAACCCCACCCTTATCCTTGACCAACAAACAATAAACAACACGACCAGCTGAGGCAATCTGTTTGACCTATTCTAGTTCAGGATTCATAGTTGATAGCCCAGGTTTTCAGCAGTACATATTAATCATATTTGTTTTGTTTATTGAGATTCCAATTAAACCAAAAGTGATGTCATGAACAGAAGTTTATACATATGTCTTGAGATTACTGTACATTCGTGTCCTTTACATGCAGGTACCGAGCTTTGATGTAAATTGTGAATTACTTGTAATGCTTTTGTGACTTCTTTTGTAACGTCCTTTTACTGTATGCTATTTTGAATCTCAATAAAATTTGTTTTAAAAGGAAAAAAAAAAAAAAAAAAAAAAGAATCCACCTACGGTGGATTCTTTCACCACCCTTCTATTTTCAGAATCCACCTAGATGCAGCTTCACTGCATCCAAGTGAATTCTTTTGGCTGCACGCGCAGCCAACATTTTGTTGGCTGCCTCGCGCTACCAACATTCCTTTGAGGATGCGTGCACAACTTCCAACGGGACGGACATTACAAACGCAATTATAGTATAGATAGATGTTTTTTCTTATGATAATGCCCCCACAAACCTTTTACTTGAAAAAATAATTTGTCTTTCTTAACATTATTATTTTTTGTTGGCCCTTATATATGAAATGCCTTTTTTGATTACTGATTTCATATACATATCAGTGCTTTTAATGTGTAAGAAGAACCAACAATGATATGACAAATATAAACTTTGTACAATCTGATATGTACAATTTATAGTTTGATTTTAAAGATCCATACAGTAACATGTAGGACAGACCTAAGCTAGTATGTCAGTCTGTCTGGACAGATCTGCTTTTCGGAGATTTTCTTTTGCAGCTGGTAATCACACGTATAACCATGATACTCTCTGTTTAAATCTTAGCTTTACCGTTGCACTTATGGAATTTAGCGTTGTTAGAAAAAAAAA
Source organism: Bombina bombina (assembly GCF_027579735.1). Classification (NCBI taxonomy): domain Eukaryota; kingdom Metazoa; phylum Chordata; class Amphibia; order Anura; family Bombinatoridae; genus Bombina; species Bombina bombina. The sequence continues at coordinate 115,113,155 of NC_069508.1, read as the reverse complement.
TGAACTTTGTATTATCAACATTCCTGTGCATGGGTATTTATTTCTAAACCAGCAACTTGGTTTTCTTTGAAAACGAACAGTTGTCCTTTTAAAAAGGTCATCTACTTTTCAAAGCAAATGTATGTATATTGATCTATTGATATATGTCAGATCTAAAGAGCTTTTGCCTGATATTTAGCACGCTTGGAGTTTCTTAGAAACAGATGCATTTCGAATGCTCTATTCTGTGTGTACAACCTGTTTTACTTGGCCCTAAAGAAAATGTTGTGGTAAATTCATATCACTAAAAGTGTTTTAAATTCATTATTAAACAGATGTTCCTATAAATATCTGTAAATATCTATACCTGTATATATTTATATAGATATATAGGTATATATATATTTTACTAAACAAATTTTTTTTAATATATATATATATAATAGCAACTAGTTGCACTACTCATATATATATGTGACCCGCTCCTTTAAATTCCCTGATTATCCAATATATATCAGGAAAAATAGTGCACAGGGGGGAAAGAAACATGAATTGTTTTACCTAAAGAGAACGCTTGCTTCCCTATATCCAGCACCAGAGCATACGGTCTAAATTATAACTGTATCAATATAGAAATTAACACACTCTAATCTGGTTTCTTAAAATCTCCTCAACAGTTCAGCAGTTATATATTCATATTATACAAAAGATATACAAGCCAATATATTTTTCTACTAAGTATTTATTGCAACAGGAGATTGCACAGGTATAGATTACATGTATAAAGATAAGTGTGGGCCCACTTTAACTATTTGGTATACCAAAATAAGTCAGCTGACTTAAAAAATATAAACATGTAAAAAGGAAAGTTCCTTTTAAAAGGATAGTTGTAACGTTCCACTCTGCTTATAAGTGTAACTATTGCACCACACTTCTTTACTTTGTTTCAATCTTCAGTGGGAGATTATGGCAAGGTATTGAAACACTCACGGATATTTGTAATCCCACAGTCACAGCTTTATATTTTTGTATGTCTATACAGTTTACTGAGTTAATTATTACTTATCCCAGATTCTCAGCTCACAAGCAAACGAAAACGCCTCACCAGGTAGGCAATCCACTCTCCTTACTGCTTATTTGTTTCAAGCAGTCGCAGCATTGTAAATTCTGCGCTTACCTTGATTGAAGGTCCTCAATATAGTTGTAAAGACTTACAGGACTGTTGTCTGAATGACCTCCGTTCTGTTCCGCGGTTTCCATCCGTGAGTGTACCCGCTACTCGACCACCTCTGTGATACAAAATCTCTGGTTAAGCTCCAACATGGAGGGTACAGCTGTTACCCTCACAAACTGATTGCATCTAGCGACGCGCGTTTCACCCTCATTGGTCTGTCAAAATAGGGCTTCATCCGGCTTATTTCTCATTAGTCAGTTACCTGACTTTTAAGCCTGTTATCTCTCCGCCCATACAGGTGAAATGAAAAGAGGTAAACTTAATATATAATCGTCATTATATCTCATTTGCTGACTGTTGCAGGAGTATATTTAAAAATCAAAAATTAACATATTTACAATTTGAATCCTATGCACTTTTACGATTATGTGTATAACCTAGAAAATAAAATAAAAAAGCAGAAAAGAAAAAAGAAGAACCTTTTCTAATTTAAATAATGCTTGCAATCACTAAATAAAATAAAAGAGGAAAAATTAGGAAAAAGGAGTAGAAAGAAAACCAAAAAATAATTTAACCTATGTTATGATGTTACATTTTTCTTAAAGGTATACACATACAATCCTCTGTATTTTCATCAAACTTTTGATTCAACATTTTGGTTCTTTAATGATTTTACAGTTTTAGCTATTATTATTTATAAGAATGGGGCATAATTTATTTCCTCATTTAACCCAAACGGTTTGAAAGCCTTTAGATCAAATATCCACCTACATTCCTTTTGTAGGAGCAAGTTATCCAAGATACCCCCTCTTTTAGATAGGTCCACTTTTTCTAGACCTAAAAACTTTAATTTATGTTCATCACTTTCATGAAATTTTTTGAAGTGTCTAGCTACACTGCTAGTTTTAATTTCATTTGATATGTCCCTTTTATGTTCTTTAATGCGTTCCTTGAGCTCCCTGTAGGTTTTTCCAACGTAATACATTGGACAATTGCAAAAAACTAAATAAATAATGCCTTCACTTCTGCAATTGATTTTACCTTTTATTTTAAAAGTCTTACCAAATTTATCAACAAAGAATCTACCTTCTTGCATATTAATGCAAACAGAACATCTCCTACATCTGATGTTGCCCTCTCTTTCTTGATAATGTTGTAACCATGTTCTCTTAGTATCGTTTGTAAAATGACTATGTACTAATATGTCTTTAAGGTTGGGTGCTCTACGTGCTGCCATAAGAGGTCTATCTCCCACAAATTGAATTATGTCCTTATCAATTGTTAGTACTGACCAATTCTTTTGTAAGATTGCTCTTATATTTTGCCATTTGTTGTTATATGTTGAAATGAATCTAATCATATTGGTTGTATCATCCTCTTTTGTTTTATACAATAATTCATCTCTGTTCTTTTTAACAGCTGCTGTATATGCTTGCTTTAAACAATTTTGGGGATAACCCCTTGTTCTAAATCTAGTTTTTAACTGTTTGGCTTCTTGTTTAAAAGTATTTAATTCTGTGCAGTTCCTTCTATGGCGCAAATATTGTCCCTTAGGAATATTGGTAATTAATGATCTAGGATGGTGACTGCCTGCCATTAACAGGTTGTTACCTGCTGTTTCTTTTCTATGTGTTTGTGTGACAATTCGTTCCCCCTCAGTTGTTATTGTTAAGTCCAAAAATGTAATTTTAGTTTCACTGTATTGAAATGTAAATTTTAAATTAAATTCATTATGGTTCAATTCTGACATGAATTTATTTAAAGATTCTGCTGTGCCTGACCAGAACAATAGTATGTCGTCTATGAAGCGAAGCCAGAGCTTTACATTAGATCCCTGGCTTCCCTCATAGACCACATCTTTCTCCCATTTGCCTAAGTATAGGCAAGCATAGGTTGGGGCACAGCAAGTGCCCATTGCTGTGCCCCTAACCTGTTGGTAAAATCTGCCATCGAATGTGAAATAATTGTGCTCTAGCACAAATCTGAGAAGTTTACTGACAAATTCTGTGTGTTTCGAGAAGAGCTGTCCTCTCTGTTTCAAAAAATATTCACTTGCAGCTATACCCTCATTGTGGGGTATTGAAGAGTATAATGATTCGACATCTATAGCCACCAGGAGCCAGCCCTTCTCAAAAGACACTCCATTAATAATTTTCAACACATCCTGGGTATCTTGTGTTTTAAATTCATTATTAAACAGATGTTCCTATAAATATCTGTATACATCTATACCCGTATATATTTATATAGATATATAGGTATATATATATATATATATTTTACGTTGATTGGAGTAGCCATGTTAGTCCAGAGATTTAGATATCAAAATAACAAGAGTATTGCATTGAGCAATGATACTTTTTTTATTGGACTAACTATACATTTATAAGATGACAAGCTTTCGGAAGAGTTCCTTCCTTTATCAAGTCTGAAGCAATACTAACCAATTCAATGGAATTTACAGATTGTATCTTAAAACACAGAATAGCTAAGAAGACAGTGCAGGGAGAGGAGGAGGTGTCGTAAAAATCATGAGGGGGGCTTAGGTAACAGGCAGACAGTGTCCAGTGTAGGAGAACAGACAGGGGAAATATATAGCTTTACATAGAGCATATACTGACATAAAGTTATATATCAACATTGAATCAATATCTATAGAGATGTGAAATTGTATATACAGGGGGAATACAAAAGTTAAGAAAAGACAAAAGTGTGGACATAGGCTTACCTGTGTACCTATGTATAAAGAATGTGGAATATACAATGTAATTGACTAAATGAAAGTACATTACAAAAAATTTTGATAATGTGTTAAGAATCCAGAGTCCACATTTAGTCCAGAATTAAACAGGTTGAAGTGCATTATCATTTTCATTTCAAAGGTTTTTCTTTCCATGGTGTTATTGAAGTTGCCTCTGAGAATTTTGATTTTGAGGTTTTGGATGGAGTGGTCAGGTTGGGTGAAATGGTGACCAACAGGGGTGCAGTATTTTGTTTCACTGAGTTTGATTGAGTGTCTGTGTAAGTTCATTCGAAGGTGCAGTTTTTGCAAATGACAACAAATGACCAAACGTCCACAGACAATAACAGCACCTCATTTAAAACACAAACTGTCACCAACCAAGAAAACCACACAGAAAACTCAGGGATTGTGAACCTTTCAAAATACCACCTGTCAGAGCCAGAGATATCAGTACTGTGTAAAGGATTATCATTCTGTCCAAGTACAAATCTAGACAAAATCCAACTGTACTCAGACTTAGAAGAATTCTTCAGGAGATTGCGGCTAAAATAATTCTTCTATGACAAAGAAAATACCAGCACTATGGAGGACTACAATGGAAGAAAAAAGAACACAATCTTTACACCTGCACCAGGACGCAACACAAAATTGGACAGCTATATTGAAAGCTTCCGGTTGAGAACTGCATCTCTGCTCAACACACAGCAGAAAAAAATAATGTATAACCTCTCACACTTAGAAAAAAACGCTATAAAAAACTTAAGAAATAATGAAAACATTACCATTAAGCCTGCGGACAAGGGAGGAGCAGTGGTGATCATGAATACACAGGACTACATCACAGAGGGAAATAGACAATTATCAGATCAAACTTATTACAAAAAACTGGAAAAGGACCCCACCCAGGAATACACTTTGCAACTTAGAAAACTAATTAAAACATTCCCTAAACACACGGAACATAAACTGGACAAACTGGTGCCCTCTAACCCAAGCATAGGGACATTCTACATGCTCCCAAAAATCCACAAACCAGGGAACCCAGGAAGACCAATAATAACAGGCATGGACACTTATTCTTAAGCCCTTAGTTATTAACACCACTAGCTTTATAAAAGACACCACTGATTTTCTTAACAAAATCAGCCAGATAACAGAATTGCCAGAGGATACTATACTTGTGACAATGGATGTGGAATCCCTGTACAGCAATATTCCACATAAAGATGGTATTGATGCCTGCTTAAACTTTCTTTCCTGCAACAGCCTTAACCAGACATATAGTGCTTCTACAGTCAGTAAACTTACAGAATTTATACTTACTCACAATTATTTCATCTTCAACCACTCCATCTACTTACAAATCATGGGAACAGCCATGGGCACCAAAATGGCACCACAGTACGCAAACCTCTTCATGGCTGACTTAGAACAGAGATTCCTAGCCACTCACCCTCACAAACCATTCAAATACTTTCGCTACATCGATGATATTTTCATCATATGGACAGAAGGAGAAAAAAACCTTGAACATTTTCATAAATCATTTAATCTATTTCATGCATCAATCAAGCTTAAAATGAACTTTTCTAGAGACTGTGTCAACTTCCTGGATACAACAATATCCATCACAAATGGCAAACTGCACTCATCTGTATACAGGAAACCAACAGATAGATGCAGCTACCTCCACAGCTCCAGCTCCCACCCCAATCACATTAAAAAATCCATAATCTACAGTCAGGCTACAAGATACCACAGAATTTGTTCAGATACCAAGGACCGTGACAAACACCTCATCACATTGTCCCAATCATTCAGAGAAAAAGGTTACAAAACAAGGATTATAAATAAAAAAATTAACTCTGCCCTCAATACCCCACGTGAACACTTACTACAATACAGGGAGAAGAAAAACATATCACGTATACCACTAGTAGTCAAATACAACCCTGCTGTGGAAGGGATACGAAAAATCATAAAAGACTTACAGCCACTACTCTTAGAGGATCCCACACTCAAAAAAATCTTTCCAAAACCCCCAATCCTGGCATACAGACAAGCACCTAACCTAAAGCAGAAACTGGTACATAGGAAGCTACCCCTTGAGAAAAAGAACACTCAGAATGGAACCAAGTGCTGCTATAAAGCTCGCTGCAAACTGTGTCAACACGTTTGTGAAAGCAGCACAGCAAATCACAATAATAAATCTTACAACATTAAAGGGGCATATTCATGTATATCTGCAAATGTGGTATACATGATACATTGCACTGCATGTGAAATGGGATGCTATATTGGAGAAACAAGCCAAAAACTGCACCTTCGAATGAACTTACACAGACACTCAATCAAAAACCACTGTGAAACAAAATACTGCACCCCTGTTGGTCACCATTTCACCCAACCTGACCACTCCATCCAAAACCTCAAAATCAAAATTCTCAGAGGCAACTTCAATAACACCATGGAAAGAAAAACCTTTGAAATGAAAATGATAATGCACTTCAACCTGTTTAATTCTGGACTAAATGTGGACTCTGGATTCTTAACACATTATCAAAATTTTTTGTAATGTACTTTCATTTAGTCAATTACATTGTATATTCCACATTCTTTATACATAGGTACACAGGTAAGCCTATGTCCACACTTTTGTCTTTTCTTAACTTTTGTATTCCCCCTGTATATACAATTTCACATCTCTATAGATATTGATTCAATGTTGATATATAACTTTATGTCAGTATATGCTCTATGTAAAGCTATATATTTCCCCTGTCTGTTCTCCTACACTGGACACTGTCTGCCTGTTACCTAAGCCCCCCTCATGATTTTTACGACACCTCCTCCTCTCCCTGCACTGTCTTCTTAGCTATTCTGTGTTTTAAGATACAATCTGTAAATTCCATTGAATTGGTTAGTATTGCTTCAGACTTGATAAAGGAAGGAACTCTTCCGAAAGCTTGTCATCTTATAAATGTATAGTTAGTCCAATAAAAAAAGTATCATTGCTCAATGCAATACTCTTGTTATTTTGATATATATTTTACTAAACAAATTTTTTATATATATATATATATACTTATATTTATATATATATATATATATATTTATACTTATATTTATATATATATATTTATATTTATATATATATATATATATATATATATATATATATATATATATATATATATATAAAAGTGAGCCTATGTCTAGAAACTATGGTTCATAGATATTTGAGTTAACTCCTTATCTCAGATCTTTTAACAGACTTGCATTTCAGGCAATTAGTGCTGACAAATAACTCCACGTGCATGAGCACAATGTTATTTACATGAAACACATGAACTAACGTCCTCTATCTGTGAAAAACTGCCAAATGCATTCAGATAAGAGGCAGCCTTCAAGGACATAGAAATTAGCATATGAACCTACCTAGGTTTAGCTTTCAACAAAGAATACCAAGAGAACAAAGCAAATTTAATGATAAAGGTAAATTAGAAAGTTGTTTAAAATTTCATGTCCTATCTGATTCATGAAAGTTTAATTTGGACTTTACTATCCCTTTAATAAGTACACAACTATTCAGCATATGATCCAATAAAGGACTTCATGGACTCCCCAGTCATATGCCTATGGACATTGATCCCCTGAACGTAACAGACATTTCAATCTTAATAAAAAAGAGATGGACATTATTGAATAACATTGCATCGTAATCCTGTATATTTTGCATATCTGAATTGCTGATAGTGTAAATTTTCTTTCACAAGTTAAAAATGAAAAATAAAAAGAGTATTTTCTTCTATGTGAAGAACATTGGAATGTAAAATATTCATAACTTCCTTCAGGTTTAGGTCTAATGTGGTGTCAGGTTAGCACACATTCGATTTTTTAAAGCGTACGCCATTAAACTCTATGGGGAGAAGACTTTAACATGGTTGCAATATCAAAAGTCTATAATTTGTGCGACTGCTACATCACTTTCACAGATTTAAAAAATATTTCATAGAGCGCTTTTAATGTTACTTCCAGCAGGAAAGCGCTAAATAGCATGCCGATAGTAATCTGGCCCTATATATTTCCACAGTACAACATTGCCTTCCATGTTCCTTTAAATAAGCAGTTAAATAAAAAATTGTAGACATAGCTTTTAAAAGCAAATTGTTTAACCCCTTCAGTGCTAATCCATTTCACACCACTATGCTAGAGTTGTTTTTAGACGTTTTGGCCCATATTTATCAAGCTCCGTACGGAGCTTGAAGGGCCGTGTTTCTGGCGAGTCTTCAGACTCACCAGAAACACAAGTTATGAAGCAGCGGTCTAAAGACCGCTGCTCCATAACCCTGTCCGCCTGCTCTGAGCAGGTGGACAGGAATCGCCGGAAATCAACCCGATCGAGTACGATAGATTGATTGACACCTCCCTGCTGGCGGCCGATTGGCTGCGAGTCAGCAGGGGGCGGCGTTGCACCAGCAGCTCTTGTGAGCTGCTGGTGCAATGTTAAATGCGGAGAGCGTATTGCTCTCCGCATTTAGCGAGGTCTTGCGAACCTGATCTGCACTGTCGGATCAGGTCCGCAAGACCTTTGATAAATAGGGGCCATTGCATTTATACATACATTTAAGTATTGCTTTTATTTCTTTTTTGTAAGGTACCCACACAAAGCAGATCTTCTTCCTTTTTTATATATTTTATTTATAGGCAATAATGGATATGAATAAAAAAATATACACAGCATTTTGTAATAAGAGATAAAAATAATATTAAAGAAAGACTTACAGTGGCAATAACAAAAATGATAACATCATACATTTAAGATAAACACCACCATTATAAGAATAAGATTACACCCAGAATAACAAAAAATAACAAGAACATATGTATCAACATTATTTGGTTGTTTATGTTTTTTTGTTTATTTTTTTAAAAATACAAAAACCACACACTTCAACCATCTTCCCCTCAAATATCTCTCAACCTCCCTTCAAATACGGTCTATATTTTAAAGCTGTTTAAAGGGACACTAAACCCACATTTTTTTTTTCTTTTGTGAATCAGATAGAGCATGCAATTTTAAGCAACTTTCTAATTTACTCTTACTATCAATTTTTCTTCGTTCTCTTGCTCTCTTCATTTAAAAAGCTGAAATTTAAAGCTTAGGAGACAGACCATTTTAGGTTCAGCACCCTGGATAGGGCTTGCTTATTGGTGGCTACATCTAGCAAACCAATAAGCAAGCATTACCCAAGTTCTCAACCAAAAATGGGCCGGCTTTTAAGCATTACATTCCTGCTTTTTAAATAAAGTTAGCAAGAGAACAAAGACAATTTGATAATAGGAGTAAATTAGAAAGTTGTTTAAAAGTGCATGCTCTATCTGAATCCTTAAAGAACAAATTTGGGTTCAGTGTCCCTTTAACCCAGGGGATTTAATTGATAGGGTACAATATTT